>NC_056591.1:9345787-9473287 GCF_018340385.1 Cyprinus carpio
GCAACCCCCCCCCCCCCCCCCCCCCCCCCCCCCCGTTTATTTTTCCGTGATTTGTACAGTGTTTTTTTTTTCCCCTATGGTTCCCCTTGCTGCTAAATTCAATGCCCTAGCCCATAAGGACCTTCCCATCTTGGAGTATGCGGTTGAGTTCAGCCAGCTCGCCATTTTAACTGCGTTCGACGATGCTGCGCTGAACTCACTTGATCGGGGAATATTAGCATCGCCCCATTGACCTCCCAGATACCACTGGACTGAACTGGAGAGAGGCGATCATCCGGTGTCTGGAGAGCATCAGGCCCCGATCCAGAGCATAGCCAGACCCAGAGTCCAGCCCACCATCTCCCCGCTGTGTGGAGCCCAAGCCCGAGCCCACCGATGATGGAGAGCCAGAGCCCACTGTGACCCGACGAGCCCATCGCCGCACGGAGCAACAGAGCTGGGGGATTCCTGCAGAGCCGGAGCTGCTAGTGACATCAGACCAGGTGCAAGAGACGGCTACAGCGCCCGCCATGAGGGAAAAAAAAAATGTGGACAGCGAGAGAGTGTAGAGGAGCTCCGCCCACTGCACCATGGCTGAGGGTGAGCTTATTGTGTATCTGGGACTGCTTGACTTTGAAGGGGACTTAATAGACTGGGAGGCAGATATATATACGGACCCATGCCCATTCTCCTCCCAGCTTTCTCGGACTTACCGATCTGCCCTTAACTGTCTGCCAGCCCTGTTGTTCCCCTGTCTGAAGCGCTCCCAGTGCTGGGAGTCGTGATTTGGTGTGTGTGTGGGCAGCACACACAAGCCCGGAGGCTCAGAAATGCCCACCTACCCTCCCGCTCCTGCTTCCTCCACCACTGTCATCTGGCAGCCCCCTCTGCTCACACTCAGCCCACCATCTGTTCGGTGCGAGCACCACGGGTCTGCCAGTTTTCCATTGTCGGCATGGCTGGAGAATCCCTTGCCTCCCGAGGTCTGAGTCCCAGACTCCGCCTCGGCCTTTCCACCCAACACAGTGGCTCCACCATGGCTCCTAGCTCTTTTCTCTCCGCCGTGGACCGGCAGTCCACTAGTTCCACCAGCTTCCCCGTCCCTCTGGCTCCGCCTTGGTCTGTCATCGACCATCCGTCACCTCAGACTCCACTCCTCCAGCTGTGCCTCATCCCTCTGACTCTGTCAGGTTCCTCCTTCCCTTCAGCTCCTCCTCGATCCTCTGTTGCTCCTCCGGCTCCACCGTGGCCTTCCGAATCTCTGCCTCAGTCACCTGAGCCATCTGCCTTGGCCCTCCGGATCCTCCCTGTCGCCATGGTTCATCAGCTCTCCGTCTCTGCCTCGGGCTCCTCAACCTGCCCCGCCGACATTGTCAGCCCTTCCTCCAGCATGGCTCCTCCCTCCATCAGTTCCACCGAGTTCCTCCATGAGTTCCCCTCCGTCCCTCCCTTTGTTGTTCCTGCACCGCGAGGGATTCGCCGTCCAGGAGGGGGGGGCCGAACTGTCATGCCCTTGGATTGTTATGTGTGTATGTTTTCCTCTCCATGTGCTCTCAGTGACTCAATTTCTGTCTCTCTCGCTGATTGTGTTTCAGGTGATTCAGATCAGGTGTGTTGTGTTAATTGTCCTCATTAACCCATGTTTTTAAGTCCCAGTCTGTGCGTTCTGTCTTTGTCGGGTGTAAATCGTCATCATGTTCATGTGTCACCCAGTCATTCCTTGTTGTGGATATCCCCCTGTGTTAGGATTTATTAAAGACTGTTGCTTTGATCCATGTCTCCGCGTTCGTTCCCTCCGACACCGTTCCTGACAGTGAGATTGCTATTTAATAATAAAGACTTTTATTTGATTATTTAGAAAAAAAAAAGTATTGTAATGGGTCCATTCCTATGGGTATTTGTAGGCTTTTTAGAAGTACTTAAAACTCCTCTAAACAGTTTGGTTTGCCTGATGTGGTGAAAGGAAGTTATTATAAAATTAAATTTATTTTTCTTGAAAATATTATTTTACACACTCCCCCATTTTGTATCAGAGTATTTTAGCATCATAAAATTAGAATAAAGTTGGGTCCCAACCACAAGTATTTAAATACATTTACATATTTTAATACAAACAATAATGCATTTATCAAACAGAAAATTTGGGAATGATTTTCATCTCTACCCTAAAACAAAGCCTTACTTATTTTGGTCGTGGCAGTTTATTCAAAGTCTTATATGAAAGATTTTAATGATGTTTGTAATATTTTAAAGAATTTGTTTTTGAGTCAAATTGTGTTTGCCTGCTATATCAATAAGCTCCATCGATAACTGTATAATTTTTGTAAAATGTCACACCACTATTGAAATTATTTTTTAATACAAAAAGTTGATTAAAACTGTTTACAACATAAAATGCACAAACAACATTCTTAAACATTTTCCCATGTACAAATAAATATGATTCTGAATTCTTGAGGTTATATATCTTCTCATATACATTATACCAGTGGTTTTCAGTAAGTCATAATGGATTCTGTATTTTCTATATTCAAACTACAGTACAGTATATACTATAGTACTATAGCTGTAATAATGTAACATTTTTGGATGGCATAATAAACTTTCAAAAGCAAGCAGTCTTCCCATTTTTATTGTTTTTTTTTTTTTAAATTGTTCCTCACCATGCCCATTTCCAATGCAGAATTGACATAGTTTGTGATCACAATAATGTATTTAATATGTGAGGAACTATTGGCTCCATAAATAAATATCTATCATAATTCAATTACTTTTTAAATTTTTGTTTACTTTACATGTACAGTGTTATATGTACAGTAATCACAACTTGCAAAATGAGCCTGATGCAAAATCAGCTGAGAAGCACTGCATTAACTGATACATGTTTGTCATTGATCTACATTGCTTGTAAGGAACAAAGGGTAAAATGATGATTCTCTCACAGGGGATCACGCTCAATCAGCAAATGCTGCACTTCCATACACAAACTCAGTCAGAATATATCCCCTGCCTAAGGTCTGTTTGTGCCAAGGGTTAGAAGCAACCAAGGGCCTAGCCATGCTCTACAGGAACAATGAACTTGTGGGAAAAACAGCAGCAGCAGGCATAAGATCAGCATAGTTTTGTTGAGTTGACTGTTGACTGGTTAGTCCAGTTGTCACCTTTTTGAGTGTACGTTAAGGGTCTGTGGTGTTTCCCCATAGAAAATGTGACATGAAGCACATCATGTTAAACACTTATCTGTCCTCCTTTTTTGTCTTTGTCTATTACATCAAATGTACATAAAAATCACATAAATATCACATTTCATAAACATTCCATAAACATGACATTGCAGTAAAATCGCAAAATAACTACTTATTATCACAATTTAAATAAAAAGGAAAAATTGAATAAGAAAAAAAACAAGAATAACAATAAAAAGAAGAAGAAGAAGAATCTGAACTAAAGCGAACAAAAAGAATAAAAATCTGAACTCAAGCATCCATACGGAATTTACATCTATTTTTTAAAAATTGTTTTAAAATTATAAAGGTGCATTCAGTTAGTGATTTTATTTACAGTAAATCTATTTATTCTATTTAATATACTGTGTTGTTATAGTCTATTGTTTGGTTTGTCTACATAACTGAACTTATGATTTAAACATACTGCTGTACATACTAAACACCAATTATCATTATTATTATTATTTTATATTATTGTTAGTAGTAACCAGTCACTGTTTGACAAATGTAGGCCTATTTAAACTTTTTTAATTACCAAAAAAAAAATTATTGAGTGCAATCAATACTCAAAATTCGACAAGCAAGCACAGATTCAGTCTGATGCAGTGAAACAATGAGCGATGTGAGAGAAGGGAGAGAGGCAGAGAGCATGATCTTACAGAAGGATATACAGTAAATCAAGATGTTACTTACCGTGACAGTTAGGAGCACGCACAGTCAGTCACCCTGTTAAATGACTATTACACTGCACAAAATATGAAAACGCCCACACCTAGCATCTGTGACATCTTGTTTTGATGGGTTCACTTCCATATTTGCTCAGTCCGACGCTGATGAGCTCGTTTTAAATGAATGAGTGTGTGCTGGAGTTGGAGGCACTACTCTTGCTTGCAAGATAAATAAAAGCAAACCGCAGCTTCAAAAACAAGCCCAATATTTTTTTTGATGATTTATATCGTCAAATTATTTATTGTCAATTATTTATTACCAATAACATGAGCCTCCAACATTTTAAAACTCACTGGAAACCACTCTTTTATCTGAAAAGCAAAAACAATGTTACATTTTACAGCAAAAATCAGCAAACTACAACAACAAGTGAGAACAAAAAAATCATCTCCAATCACCTGTGAGCAGAATAGGATTGGAGAGATGGAAAAGGAGAAAAACACAAGAGCTTCACAAGGGAGCTGGTAACCCCATAGCACACATATTTATAGCCTACTTAAAAATATTCAAACCAAATGTATATACTTTTAGTATTAGTATACTTTTTTTTTTTATTACAGGCTCGTGATAATACATTACAAAAAAATTGTAAAATGAAAAATTTGGCTAAATGAAAGTCATCCCACTCCTCTACGTCTACTTCTATCATCGCTTGGATTACAGCGTCACACGACTTCTTTTGAATGTGATTTTTTCTCCAAAGAGGGGGGAGGAGGAGGGCGGATTATTTTAACAAATTAAGATGCAAACACTTATTTGCACTGGTTGGCTATTAAAGGAAACACTCCACTATTTTTAAAAAAATAAGCTAATTTTTCCCAACTCCCCCTAGAGTTAAACAGTTGAGGTTTTAACATTTTCGAATCCATTCAGCAGATCTCCGGGTCTGGTGGTACAGTAGCACTTTTAGCTGCAGCTTAGCGCATAGATCATTGAATCTGATTAGACCGTAGCATCTCGCGTCAAAAATGACCAAAGAGTTTCTATATTTTTTTCTATTTAAAACTTGACTCTTCTGTAGTTACATCATGTACTAAGACCGACGGAAAATGAAAAGTTGCGATTTTTCTAGGCCGATATGGCAAGGTACTATACTCTCATTCCGGGCGTAATAATCAAAGGAACTTTGTTGCCTTACCATGGGTGCAGCAGGCGCCATGATATTACGCAGTGCCTGAAATAGTAGTGAGTTGATGGGAAGTTCAGATCATTTTACCAACTCGGACCTTTGAGTTTCGTTCAGCAAAATTAACCGAATCTTTTTTCGAGTCATTTCGTCAGTTCATTTTTACTTGTGGTTGACTCGCAAAAAGTCTTGAGCCAAAAAGAGAATTGATCAGTTCATCTCTTGGGTCTTTGGGTTTATCGAGTCATTCGTTCATCACGTGACAGACCCATAAGCTTATAAAAGGCTTTAACCTATCGTTCATTCTTTTGTCACGCGACGTGACAGCATTGGATAGAGAAATTAACTTACAAGCTTCCTTACAAACAGGTGCATAGTTGTTATTATTTATTATCATCATCATCATTATCATCATTATCATCATTATTATATTATTTACTCTTACAGGTTTACTGCGTTTCTGGTCTCAGATTGTAGCTTTTTTTACTTTTTACAGTTTTATAAAATGTGTGAATTTCTGTCATGATGGTTATTTTCCCATACACTGAATGTTGTAACAAACATGGTTGCACTGGTTACGCTTATGGGTCGTCACAAGTTGATGAACGAATGACTCAAAAAACCAACAAGAATGACCGAGAGATGAACTAATCAATTATCTTTCCGGCTCAGACTGCATTCACTAAACAGGTGAACTAACTACTACCAGTACAGAACCTATGAATATTGTGCATGGCGCGACTGGAACGATTCACTCTCCGAGATGACTCGTTCTTCCCGAGTCACTTTAAAGATTTGTTCAAAAGGAACACGAATCGTTCAAGAACCGACACATCACTAGAAATATAGTCCCCAGCTAGGCTAACTTCCAATGGAAGGCATGCTCCCTGTGCAAGCAGGTGTCACGTTGGTTATGGTGGCAGAAGTTTAGTCTATTTTCAGGCACGCTGCGTAATATAATTGCGCTTGCTGCACCCATGGTATGGCAGCAAAGGTTTCCTTGGATTATTACGCCGGGAATGAGAGTATAGTTCCTAGCCATTTCGGGATTCAATGATCTGATGCTAAGCTACTGTAGCTAAAAGTGCCTACTGCCAGACCCGAGATCGGCTGAATGGATTCGAAAAAAGGTAAAACTCAACCTGTTTAAACTCTAGTGGGAGTTGGAAATGATCCTATTTTCAAAAATGTGTGGAGTGTTCCTATTACTGTGAGCAGACAGAGTGTCAATTAGTGCATTGGAGAATACAACGAACATAAAGAAACTAAGTTGTCAGATTTCCCTAACAAGCAACCGTATTTTTAAAAATAAGCCCAAAAAACGTGACCCAGGATTTTTTAATGCAACTTTACAAAAACAGAAGCCAAAAGTCACGTATGATACGAGGACTTGGCAACACTGGTTGGAGGAGGTCCTCTCTCTCTCTCTCTCTCTCTCTCTGTGTGTGTGTGTGTGTGTGTGTGGGTGAGTGGGTCTGACTGTTTTGTATTCCGTGCTGGTCTCTGTCGGCAACAGCTGATCTAAACTTAGCCTCACGGGAGGCAGCAAGAAACAGGGGGTTAACACGCTCTAAAAATATCCCTGTTCCGTATCGCTTCATCCTCCTCTCCATCTCCATTCTTTCTTCGACTTTTTCTCCATCGTCACCCTTTGACTCGTAGGCTACTTGCGTTCTTAATTAATCATTTCCCACTCCCCATGTTGACATGAAACACAAAATGCATTCATTTTCTAGCTCTCTTGAGCATTCGTCTTTGCCCGTTTTTAATCACTGTAACTCATCTGTTTCATTTCTAGCTCTGCTCCAAGACCTAATAATCTGCCTGCTTGCTTTTTTATTTGTTTTCTAATCATAAAATGTTCATCATTTTCAAAACTTGCAAAGGCACGTGAAGTCACATTGCCATTACATTCATTTTGGCAGGAGAAAAGATGATCTTAACACCGATGTGTAGCTAAGTTGTGCTACTCTGGGATTAAAAACATTTGTTTTTTCTTATAATTATTCTTAAGTCAGTCTTATCTCCATCATTTACCGCTGTCATGTTTCCCTCTTTCCCTCTCCTCCCTTGCTTTTCTTTAGCGCTTTCTGGCTGCCTGTATGGCTAGTCCTCATCTTCAATTTTAAATAAGCAAATGCATGAGTTGAAAAAGTCAGCCAAAACTCATCACAAGGAAGAATATCAAGCCACATCCCGTGTACTGCGAGAGCATGCCCCCTAGGGTGGATATACAGATATATTACTCAAATTATATATTAAATAATAACATCTTCCCATTGTTCCTATGAGTTCAGCTGTTGTGGGCCCCCTAAAAATGCGGGGGCCCCATGCAAATTGCCTCTCTATTTTCTTGTCCTATTGCTTCCGCCTCTGATTACATTGCTTGCCCCCTCCACATCCCGGCTCTGAACACCGAATATAATAATAAATTATATTACCAGTTTATTTTATTTATTTATTTATATTTTTATTTTGTTTTTAGAAAATGAAACATTGTTTTTACAAACTTATGTGATTATCGTTTTAATAATACATCATTAATATAAAATGCGTATATGGGTAACCAGAGAAATTATAGCTAACAAATTACTTCAAACTACACTTGAACACTTTTACTTAAAAAGTCACTATAAAGCACTATCGAGTTTTTGTAATAACTTCTGACTGCGATACAATGTGGAATTTGGCCAAATGATGAACTATATTAGACAACATTAAGAGATGAATTTTATTGGTGAAATACACAATACAACTTCTGTGGGGGCGGTAAGGAAAAGGTAAGATGTAAACTAGGTACTGTTGCCAGTAAGTAATTAGTAATGTAATAATATTACTTTTGTAAGGAGTAACTAGTAGCAAGTAATATATATCTAGCATGCATATATATATATATATATAGACATATATTATAGATAGATATATATGATTATTAGTTATTAGCTATATATATAGATGTATATACAGTCAACAGACCAAAAGTGTGGGAAACATACTATTTTTAATGTTTTTGAAAGAGTTTCTTCTGCTCATCAAGCCCTGCCATTATTTTGATCAAAAATCCAGAAATTTTTTTTAATTATGTGAATATATTATTACAATTTAAAATAATTGTTTTTAAATTTTATATACTGTTAAATTATCATTTATTTCTGTGATGCAAAGCTGAATTTTTTAGGATCATCTCACATGATCCTTTTAGAACTCATTCTAATAATATGATGATTCATAATCACAGTTGGAAACAGTTCTGCTGCTTAATCCTTTTTTTCAGAACATGTGATACTTTTTTGGTAGGATTACCTTGATGAATAAAAGTGAAAACCAAAAAAAACAAATGAAGCTATGTTTTTACAAAATATAATCTAGTTGTTGTAATAACAAGATACACTAACTGGTCAGTCAATTTGGGGTCATTAATTGTTGTTTTCTTTCGTTTTTTTTTTAAATTAAAATAATACTTTTTATTCAGCAAGGATTGTGTCAAAGTTATAAAAAGTGAGTAGTACGAGAAAATATATTATTCGAATTATCGTATTCTTATGAACTTCTTTTTTTTAGTTTTGAATAAATGGTCAGTTCTTTTTTAACCTTTTATTCCTCAAAGATATTAGACAGCAGACTGTTTCCAACACTCATAATCAATCATAATATTAGAATGATTTTCTTCTAGTGATCTTGTGATAGACTGGATGTTACATTACATGTGACACTGAGGCCTGGAGATAAGGATTCCCTGAAAATTCAGCTTTGCATCACAGGAATAATTATTTTATAAAGTATAGTCCAAATAGAAAAACTATTATTTTTAATTTGTAATAATATTTTACTATATTAACTGTTTTTTCTGTGTATTTTTGATGCAAAATAAATGCAGGCTTGATGAGCAGAAGAAACTTCTTATCAAAACATACAAAAATAGTAATTTTTCCAAACTTTGTCTGTACTGTATATATATAATATATATAGAATAGGTGTATATATATATATATCTATATAAGAGATATATATTATATTATATATATATATTAACCATAATACTTTGAAAAAGCTAATTTGGACCCCCAAAAATCCCTTTGGGTTTTTTCCCCCCATGTGTTGCAGCACATACTAAGGATAGATAATAGGCAAATACTTCCATCAGCTTATTAGCTTTAGTTGCTTGCCTTGATTTCGAACAAATATCTAGCGCTCTGCGACATGGTTTAGTGTGGAGGAAAGAGTACTACCAGCTAGGGCCATTCACACAAAACAAGGCAGAATAGTGGAATGAAAAAAGTGTTGTGTGTTTAAAAGTTTTAAAAAGTACGGAGCACCTCTGGTCCCACTTTGCCAAAAAAAAAAAAAACTTATCTTGTGGCCTTAAGATACTAACTCGTGGGCTAAGATATCGAACTCGTGGCCTCAAAGATACTAACCGTGGCCCTCAATATCAGTAACACTCCGTGGCCTCAACATAAGTAACTCCGTGTGCCTCAGATACTAACTCGTGTCCTCAAGATACTAACATCGTGGCCTGGGGAGATACTAACTCGTGGCCTTCAAGATAACTAAATCGTGGCCTCAAAGATACTAACACACTCGTTGCTCCTAAGATACTAAATCGTGGGCGCGTCAGATACTACCCATCGTGCCTCAAGATACTAACTCTGTGGCCTCAAGATAAGTAACTCGTGGCCTCAAGATTACTAACTCGTGTCCCCCCCCCCCCTCAAGATACGTAACTCTGTTGCCATCAAGACAAGTAACCTCGTGGCCTCAAGAATACTAACGCGTGGCCTCACCGATAAGTACCTCGTGGCTCAGATACTAACCTCGTGGCCTTCAAGATACTAACTCTTGGCCTCAAGAGAATAAGTAACTCGTGGCCTCAGATACTCTAACCTCGTGGCCTCAAGATAAGAACGTCGTTGGCCTCAAGATACTAAATCGTGGCCTCAAGATACTAACTCGTGGCCTCAAGATACTAACCGTCGCCTCAAGATGTAACTTTCGTGGCCTCAAGATACTACCTCGTGGCCTCAAGATATTAACTCGTGCCTCAAGATACTACTCTGGCTCAATATACTAACTCGTGGCCCTCAATATAAGTGAACTAATCTGGCCTCAAGATACGTAACTCTGTGGCCTCAAGATACTAAATCGGTAGGGCCTCAAGATAAGGAACTCGTGGCCCAAGATACTAACTCGTGGCCTCAAGGATACTAACTCGTGGCAATCAATGATACTAACTCTGTAGGCCCAGATAAGCTGGAACGTAGTCTGACACATGGACCCTTTGTTATTAAACTAAATATTCTCTGTTTTAATACAATGTAATACTTCACATTCTGTGCAATATTCTCTGTTTTAATATTCAGGTGTAATATAGTTTGCTGCAGTTCTGCTTCTATTTTATTTACTAGTACTGTTCATCACAATCAATTCAATTCTGTTAATACAGTATATGTAAATCTTGTAGGCTGCATATCCATAGTCCTTTTTATAATTCTTCTTCAGTATTTTATAGCATATATTTATACTTTTACATGTATATGGCTACTTGTTTATTTACCAACTTCTATATTATTTATATTCCTTTAAATGTCTTGATAGTGCACCATCAACTGTGACACAAGAATTGTCCCCAAATTATCAATATCCAATAAAAAGATCAACAAAGTTATTTCTCGATTCTGGTTTTAAGTTTAGAAGCTATCGTAGTGTTGGGCAGACTTGTTCATTAATAATATTGCAGTGTTTCACATTTGTGGAGAACAAGCACATGTCTCGATTAGTTAGCCTACGATCAAAACAGTATCAGTCATACTTTGAGGCCGTTCTAGGTCTTTATAGGTCACTGTACTCCGTCTGGCTGTATGTATTTATGTGTATTTCCGGACGAGCGGGGTCAACCTCGCGGCTCTCTTCTTGTGAAAGCCAATAAGGAAGTGGACCTCCTAAAACTGGCAATTCATCGGACTGGCCGCTTGAGGCGGGCTGGCCAACAAGGGAGTCAGTCCCATAGGACTCTCCCCATGTTTTCAAATCCCAACTTTTACAAGCAGAAAAAAAACATGTTTACAGCCTGGTTCAAAAAATGATTTTGGTCTATATTGCGATTTGCCCTCATGACAACTGTTGGAGGGGGGGTGACGCATTTTTTAACTCATCCGTTTTTAAATTATATTAAGCCTTAAAGTGATGCAATACTTAAGGGCGTGCGCCACTTGAGGGACCAGGTGGATTGGACGCGTGAGCAATGCCGTCGCGCTAGGTGGGCCGCGGTTCAGCAAACAACGCTCCAGCTTTTTGCCCATTTTCGAATTTTCCGGATGAGAGTCGCCGCGGTTGACGCTATTCCAATGATGGCGACGGCTCGACCCCGCCTGCAACTTTGAGCATTCAAAAATTTTTTTATTGAATTGCTAAGAGCATCACAAAGTCAAGCCAGGGATAAATACAATTGCGAGCACAGCTACAGGATTATAACAGTCAGAGGAGGACTATATGCAAAATATGACATAGTGAGACAGTTTAAGGGCTTTTTGGAATTGCTAGATGTTGAACTGATAGTGTCCAGGTAGGATTTACGTTCCTTATAGAAAAATAAAAAAGTAGGGCTTAAGCATCCTGAAATTTACATTTATGGCCTCAAAAATTTCGCTAGAAAAATAAATAGGTTTATCAAAAATATTGGTCGCTTTACATTTTTATCAAAGTTGTGCTGACCAAATAAAACATCTTTATATAACAAAGAAAACTCTGTGATGAAAATGTGTGAACAAAGATACAAAAAATTCTTCCAGAACAGACTTGTATATGTGCTGCATTCCCAGAAGAGATGAGAAATGGATTCGTGTTCAGCACCACAAAAGAACATAGAATTGTCAATATCAGGAAAGATCTTTTTTAAGTAAAGCTTCACAGGATAGAAAAGATGAAGTAATTTGTAAGACACATCCTTAACCTTATTGGTTATTAAATATTTAGATGACAAAGTCCACACTTTCTTACATTGAAATTTCAACAAACTGGCCATTCCAGTACGACACAATGTATGGGAGAGAAACAATCTCATTTTTGAAATAGTTGTCTAATTTTCCTGTTCCGACTACAAGAGTTAGATAAAAAAATAATATTTCCAAGCGTTTGTATACAACAAAGGATCGAGCAATGATAAGGAAATCGGGCTATCAGCTGAATCTCTGAGAAGACGTTATTGATCCCCTCACCAAACTAACCGGGATACTTTTGCCGAGCTTCAAAACCGATTGAATGACGGTTATATATATGGGTGACGTCACGGGACCTACGTCCATATTTTTACAGTCTATGGTATTTCAAAGGTATTTTCCAGGCTCCTATGATAGTTACTTGTGACGTTTTACAGTCGTGCAATAAGATGGAACAGAACTTAATTAGGATCTTGCGCAGTAACGTTGCCAAAAGTTTAATCAGACAAAAGTTGTTGTGTGTGAGGTGTAAACAATCGTCGCCTGCATGGCCAGATAGTCTGTTGTGCGATTGGATGCACACTTAGAACACTCTCATGCAGTTTGTCAGCGTTTAATATGGTATCATGGCAATTACTTGGTTTTGTTTAACTCAGAAACATATGCTATAAAATATGAAGAATGAATTATAAAGGACTATGGATATGCAGCCTACAAGATTTACATTACTGTATTAACAGAATTGAATTGATTGTGATGAACAGTACTAGTAAATAAATAGAAGCAGAACTGCAGCAAACTATATTACACTGAATATTAAAACAGAGAATATTGCACAGAATGTGAAGTATTACATTGCACTACAGTACAGGGTCCAGTTTAATAACAAAGGGTCCATGTGTCAGACACTTCACTATCTTGAGGCCACGAGTTAGTATCTTGAGGCCACGAGTTACTTATCTTGAGGCCACGAGTTAGTATCTTGAGGCCACGAGGTTACTTATCTTGAGGCCACAAGTTACTTATCTTGAGGCCACGAACTTAGTATCTTGAGGCCACGAGTTACTTAGTGGGCCACGAGTTGTAGTATCTTGAGGCCTACGAGTTAGTATCTTGAGGCCACGAAGTTACTTATCTTGAGGCCAGCGAATCTGTGACACAGGAGGCAACTTATCTTGAGGCCACGAGTTAGTATCTTGAGGCCACGGGGTTAGAATTTGAGCAATCTTGAAGTTAGTATCTTGAGGCCACGAAGTTAGTATCTTGAGGCTATCTTGAATGCCACGAGTTAGTATCTTGAGGCACAAGATAATTTTTTTTTTTTTTGACAAGATGGACCAGAGGGTCTCCGTCAATTAAAAAGATTTAACACTTGTTTTAAACAATTTTTTTTTTTTTTTTTAGAAAGGTGTTTGGTGATATGCAGCACAAACACAGCAGTCTAGGCAAATGTCACCAATGTTAAAAACAAAGCAGTGCAGTTGAGATGGGGACGGCCCCTTATTATTTCTATGGAGAAAGTGAAGAGGAATATTGTCTATTTAAAAAAAATAAAAAAATAAAAAAACAATTGCTCTCTTGTAAAAAAAAAAAATCTTTTTCTTCCCCTGATATACAAGTTAGCATGCAATAGATTTCAACAGAGTTTGCCTTTAGCATGTTGCTAAGATACTAAGCTTAAAATACTAAAATAGCCTGATGATATTAATTTATTCTTTTATACCTTTTTTTATTTTAACATTTCACTAGTGAATAAAATATACATTTAAATATAATTACCATTTTTCTCAACAACTTAATTTTTTTTTTCTTCACACAGAGCATGTGGTGGTGCATTCTGGGATTACCTTGTCAGTAAATGGCATTGCAGTGCTGCCTTAGATCTTGACTAAAACAAGCTGTCCTAGGCAGCATAATAACTAGATCTAGCAATAGCAATACCCTCAATAAAAAGCCAGCTCACTATACATTTTATAACAAAGCTTCTGACATTCACTCTGCATGAGACAAATAGTTTATTGTTCATTTAAGCCATTGAGGCATTGTTTTATTGAATTTCCTGGACCACTCATTTGATTATTAACTCTGTGTGCTGATTTCCTAGTGTTTTCCTCACAGAAAGGTTCATTTGTATATGAGTGGGGTGCATGTGCGTGGTCTGCTAGTGCACAAATGCAAATTGAGAGCATTTGAAATTGAACTAAAGAAGCCCATATGTTGTCTCCCTTGCCATCAAACAAATACAGACACATTGCTAATGGTACAACTTATAGTTTAGTATTATGCTAGGGACACACATCTGCTTCCTCTGTCAAATCACTGTAATGATTTTACAGGCATCTGGACACTCTTTAGTGTTCATGTTTACATTAAACGAGTTTAGAAAAAACAGATTAATAATTCTATTGTAATCGTACCCTGCATTGATGGCATTAGAAGTGTCACTGTATGCATTTTATAAAGGACATGGCCTGAAGTTCACCATGGCAGATGATGAGTCCAAATAGATTTAACTAGTGATCAGAAAATCCACATGTTTAGGTTTTAAGTAAGGAACTGAATCAGGATGCCAAATGGATGTTTGCTGTTGCTTCTCGTCTACTTTGCAAGAAAGGTCACATGCAGATAAACACCTGGTCACCACACCTGAAATCCACATGCATCAGTGTCTTCGATGTTTGCTGTTCAGATGTCTGCTTTGCACCAATCACACACACACACAATGGAAAACTGTCCTTATGGTAGAGTATACAGCTTTTGTCTAGTTATTTGATGTCAAAATCAAATCCAATATAGAAGTGCAATTAAAAGTCTTTATAGTTTATGAATTGCTGACTCATTCCAGCAGTTAAATGTTGACACAGCTCTCACTCCACATTAAATTATAAGTCAAATGAAGTGGGTCAGGAATGTAATCCAATGTCAGGAACTGACAGCATAAGCCTACTGTATATGTGGCAGGATTAAGATTAGGAAAAATTACAGCTTTAGAACTTCACCGAGATATTCTGCAGATTTAGAGTATTACTAATATATAAAACCTTATCATTACTTAGCAGCTTTATACAAAAATGGCCTTGTCACACTGGACTTGATTTAGTAGCAAACTGAAAATGGGTCCCTCTCTCTAGCTTTCATAAACCTTAAAAGGTTAGTTCACCCAAATGAAATGTTCTGGTCTTCTTACCACCCTCATGTCCTCCCAATAAAAGACTACGTAATACTGTTCATCATATAAATTGATTGTATCTCTAGATTGGATAGTTGATTGAAGAATTATGTTTTCTTTTGTATTCCTTATGGGAGTGGTATGTATGTACCTGTGATTTGTAATGTAGGTGTTTTTGTGTTGGCTGTCCCAATTGAAAAAAACAAAAAAAAAAAAAGCAGAGACATGAAAAGCTTATAGTATAATTGTCCCCCATTTGTTATTTTACTCTCCTTTTGCACTTGAAGAATAGAAAAAAAAACTTCAGTTTTTAGTTTTTTATCTCTTCATTAACAGCACCAAGCACATGGAGTTTGAAAAGAAATTTACTCCAATCATTGCAATAAACATCACTCAGAACCATTAGCTACTTTAACGGGTTTTAACTTAATTAATTAAACTACTTAAGTAATTAAGGATGAGCATTAATGAATCCTTTTAACACTACGGCTGCTTTCCCCCGCTATATTTTGACATTGAAAAATAAATGAATTACATATAAGCTAATGCATATAAATTTAAATAAATAGCTACTGATATCCATTATAAATAATAAAAAAAACCAAAATTAAAACCCACATTAAAATAAATTAACAATTAAATGAACAATTCAAATTAACACTAAAATTAAGCTGACAGTACAATACAAATTGTAAAAGACTCTGTAATAGAGAATTATAATATGTACGAGGGTGATAATGCGAGAGGTCCACCACACATACAACTGTAACACCACAAAATTCACCATTTTCAAATTATTTTTTTGATATACAGCGCAGTGTTTTCCCTAAGGCAAGCAACCCCAGATTCTTGTAGCAATCAGCATATGATACCCACAAAAGAATTTTACTAGTCTAACCATAATATAATTTCATACGAATCCATTAAACTCTATTGTGATTTTATGTATTTAATTTTTGAGACTTTCGTTTAGTATGTCTTGATGTAGCAGTTTCTATAATTTTATTTAAAAAAGTGTTATCTGAAAGTCCTTTCTCAAATTTTCTTATGGGGCCATGAAACAAAAAGTAGTTCAAAACTAAACACTACGTAAATGTGAATGCATTCACCATGAACATCAGTCCTGAATTGAGTCTCATTCAACTGTTTACAGCTGTGAAACAGATTCTTGAGTGGACCCCTCAAAACATCCATCCAAGTGGCAGTTGACACAAACTTTTGTTAATAAAGTTAATAATAGTCCAAATTTGAAGTTTATTCAGTTAGTCACTTAAATAGGGCTTTTCACCGCTGCATCTAACCCCCAGGTTATCGTCATTTAAAAACCCAGCTTTTAACCCTGAGTAGATGAATGTTTGGACACTTGTACTTGTCGTAGCAGGTTAGCACTGCTTTTTTAACCTGGTGTTATAAAACCCTGCTCGGAGTAGGATTAGCCATGCTTTTTTGGTGATGCTAACCCCACACTGGTTGACGACGCAAAACGAGTAAATGATGAAATGATGTACGTGTTGAGAATGTTACGGGCTAGAATGCTTAGCATCTAATCATGTGCATCACATTCCAAGGTAGGAAGGTCAATCAGGTAATGTCCGAATCCAATGTTAGCTCCACTTCCTGTTCGTCCTGAGATGCCTTTTTCTGAACTTTACAAGATTCAAAAGATGCATTCTCCTTATATTTATGACGCCAAAATGATGGAGTATTTTTGTATTCACTGTGAGCGCATCAGCGCCTCCATCTGTCCAGTGCTGCAAGTGCACTACTGTTGCAGCTTTTCACACTCCCCCACAAGACACTTGAATAGCGGGACATTTTTCTAGGTTAAACATTAGTTTGAGCACCATGTAAAATTGCTGACTACGATACATTTTGCAGATGAATAAGCCATTGAGGTTGATGAATGATAGCGTGAGCGTTGGTAGTACTATATTTAGCACAAAATCCAGCCGTTAATGATTCTGTCTGTCACGGACTTGCTTGACCCTCACCACTTCCTGTGGGATTTTTCTTATGAAAACTTTGGTCGACCAAGATGCTTCTCGTCAACAAAGGTGACTCAACTATTAAGGGGGCAGCCCTAACAAATACCATCTGAAAGTTGTGGTTGGTGGTCAGTCTGAATGAGGTACCCTTCATTGCACAAACTTTGCCCGCAAAGTCACTGCCTGATAAGGCAGCATGGCATCAAGTCAGTCGCCTAAGCTTTCGGACGCAGCCAGTTTGCTGTATAAACGGAAGGAATATGTGTGAAGAAGAGAGCGTTTCATTCAGACCTTTACAGTCTGAAAAGTCCATTCAGGAAAAAAAAGATTACAGTTCTTGCACCTATATAATATGCAATATATAATATTAATTACGATATGCTTAAGCTGTTATGTAAACAGGTTGAGTGCTGCATTCATGAAGTCAGTGACACTGACATCGCAAATATGCATATAAGAACATTAACCGGGGGTTTTAGGATTGTACGGTGTGAACCAGCGGACGAATACCCAGGATTACTTTGTAACCCCCTGGTAATTATAAGCAATATTACAACTGAAGCAAATTAACACGCAGGATTCAATTTACCCAGAGTTTAGAATAACCAAGGGTTAACTATTTTCAAGTGTGAAGAGCCCAAAGTGATTTAAAAGGATGGTTCCTCCAACCAGCTATACACTGATTAAAGCGGGGACGTGTCCATCAAGAATGCATGTGTAGACATGAATAACACTTCATTTAAAAATTCAATGATTAAAAAAACAACCCAATATTGTGTCAGTTTGTTCTTAAGAAAACTTTTCTTACAAAAAATGAATTTAAAAAACAATCATTGCACACTCCATTAAACAGACAAATTAAACACACAATACTACAGAAAGTCATTTGTTGTCAGGAGTCCTCCATTGAGGCCATATGTCAAAAAAAAAAAAAAAAAAAAAAATCAATTTACTCCCTCTGGAGACAAGGAATCACACAAGCAACAACATGCGTATACAACACACACCCATGCATAGACTCAGGTGTTTACAGTTTTGGGCGTTGTTTGGCATAGCATTGCCGATAGCAGCACTGTTTTCCAAGGTGATCTCCAACTGTCAATCTCAGAACATTGCCGCCCCCGATCACGGCTCATCAACCACGCACAGACGTCTTACACGTCCAATTGATTGGGCGCTTTAGTTGGCGTTCGTGGTGATCACTCTCAGGTTTGTGTTTCCAGCTCCGGCTCCAATTCGAGTTCAGGTGCTGTCCCTGCAGAGACAACTTCACAGTGTTTCACGGGGACGGGACAGCGCGCGTGTCTAGTGCTTAAACCTGCTCAAATGGGGGGTTTCATTGCACCTCTCACAATGGCAATGAAATAGACCTAGCAGGCCCCCCCATTGATTTCTGAGAATGGATTGGCCTTGACGCCGCAGGGGCCGCAGACTGAGGGCTAGTGATGGGCGGATACCTCCAGCGTGTGAAAACAATTTGCACAGGCAATGTGTGCATGCAAACCCCTCGCCAGGGAGCGCATGTCCGGCAGATAGGTGGCGGAAGTTTGGGTTGTGAGCAATGATTTAGATGAGAGGGTTTAAAGGGTGGAGGACTTGGCTAAAAAACTTGCAGGTATGGCGAATTGCCAGGGGCGGGATGTCCTCAAAATGGCCAATACGCCGCCCACATAACACTAGTGCATATGTACTCCATGCAGTGCGTGATCCTATACACACGCACACACTCAGCTGGAGAAAGACAGAGAAAAGTGCACAAAGAGATTTTATGCAGTGAACTTCATCATAGCTATCATTGTCATATCATTTCTACATACAGAAGGAGTTTTTAGGCGACTGGAATCTGTTCTTACACTATCAAAAACCCTAAATCCTTAAACCTAAATTCATATTTTAGTTATATCATAGGATAATATTACTGTCCAAAAGTTGGTAACATTTTTTGTTTTTTTATTGAGAGAAACCATAACCTTTTCATTCGCAAGACCACTGAATGTTGACCATCAACAAGACAGCACAGACCTTTAATCAAGCTATTGCATTAATACAACATTGTCTTCTACAATAGTGTAACTCCATATATGCAGGGGCGGACTTAAACCGATAAGTGGAATTAAGCCACAGCTTACTGCCCCGAGGAATCAGGCCCATCTTATATGTGCAAATGTAGTTGTCAAAACGCTTCCAGTGTGGTATTTGTGTTTTCTGGAGGAGGCGTCAAAGTTTGTGTGGGCAAAGGGTGGGTCCAGTAGGGGAAGTTTACCAATAACAACTAACAACAAGCCATATAGTCGACTACGCCACCCGGCTGAGATATACTGGGAGTACACAACAGCCCTATGCAAGGCACCAAGGTTCGTTGCCAAAGGCAATGGTGAGCATGTGAGATATTAACAAGGTATACAAATTAAGCGAGTTTATTTCATAGGACACGCTAAAAGACTGCAATCCTGCTTTAAAAGTTTCTACTCCTAAATGACAAAATGTCAACTGGTACAAACTTCAAAACAATTAACACATTCAAAAATAGAAAATTCTCACTTTCATACCACAACAGAACAATCTACTCCAAAAGGAGCCCAACCACCCACCCACACACACACACAGATTTAACTACTTGTAAAAAATAAAAATCAGCAGTCATATGCAACAACAAGAGGAACAAGTGGCCGACCAAGGCCAAATCTTACTTGCCTCCCAGATAATTCAAACACACGTTAATGAATGGCTGCTCATGAATAAAAACCTAAATAAAATAAAAAAAAACTAAAAATGGAACCCATACAAACAAAATTAACCAAAATAAGACCAAGAAAGACAAAGTTAAAACAATCACCCAACAAACACTAAAAACAAAGCAACAGTGCAGTCACATCACTGATGTACGTTAGTCTCCAATCAAGTTACTGGAAACCTCTGGATGTGCAATTACACCTGTTGGACATGTTTATAATACACTCATGAAGACACATAATAAACTTCCATCATACATACAGAGATAGAGAGATTTACCATGTAGCAATATGCATAGTCGCTCACCACGCAAGACCACGGCCACTAGAATGCTGATAACCAAAAAAAAAAAAAAGACAAACAAATAAAGTCTCTCCTTATAAAAAACAAACTATTTTTGACACTGGGAGACTAACCTGAAAAAGGCCTATCTGATAAAACAGAACAACAGGAGGATGCACCAACCCCTATCCCTTGTTCATAATGATGTACTTCCAGAAAGGTCCAGTACCAAGGATGATGCATCCTGAGCAATCAAGCCCTTCTGTTTTTATATTCTCAATGCCAACACTGATAGGTTAATAGGACTTAAACCATATTAACCAATCACAAAGGAGTAGGACACTGATAGGTTCACAGGCTGGCATGATATCAGCCAATCACACCTGGGCTATTCCTTACCAGACTATATTTTATTTACAGTGTGTTTTTGCAGCGTTGAACAATGTAACCAATCACAGACATATCTGTTGATTTTTTCTGAACGCAAGGTGTTTAAGTTAGAATCCACTCACCGCTCAAAAGTTTTTGTCCAGTGCTGAGCTCTGCAAGTTCACGAATCCTCTCATTAAAGTATAGATATGATGTAAATGAGAGATTTGTTGTGCAGTGCAGAGGGGTGCATTGATTAATGGGATGTTGTGAGATTGCGATAAACTGAAGTGTGACAAAATTTAGTGACAGTTTTCCTATCCGCGCTGGTGCGAACTGCTGCTCAAATAAATGCATGAATGTGATGACTAGTGATTTTCAGCATCAGGTTAAATAATTATTTGATGAATTTATCCAATCGACAATTTCTGAAGGTATAAATAAACTATAAACTATAAAGAGAGAGCAGGCAAAATAAGGGTTAGGCATAAAAGAGCACAGAGTTATTGTGTTGGGGCCCCATACCTGGAATTTGCTTAGGGCCCCCAAATCACTAAATCCGCCCCTGAATATATGAAATTTTAACCTGTGAAATGTTAGCATCCCGCTATCAGGAGGATAAATTAGATTATCATTTGAAAGCTTAAAATTAGATATAATTTGAAACCATTTTGAGATCGGACACTGTGTTACCATGGAAATGGTATTTTAAATAATTTTTGTGGGCTCCTCCCCCTAGTGGATGGTGTCAAGAATCATATTACAAAATTTATTACAATAAAACGTTTTTATAATCTTGACAAAACACATATTGTTGGAAAGGTCTGAGTCTCAAGATTTTATATTTAGTGGTTATTTTGTGATAGAAGTAAAACTGTGGCAGAAATGTATAAATTTCTTGACAGGAAAATGCATTAAAAAAATTCAGTTGAATTTGAATGTCACTCGGTGGCTATTTTTGGTATAGCACCTAAACAAATCTCACAAGAACCTCAATTTTTGTAATATCAACTTCAAATTCAGAACATAACTTAGTTAGACATATGGCTTTTATTTTATAGCAATTTTGGTTTCCAGAATATCTTGTAAAATATTTATTTTCTATAAAATATAAAAAATACTACAGTACATTTTCTTTCGGATAAACTTCTTTGTTTTTTTTAAATGCTTTCACTTCAGCGATAATCTCCTGATTGTTTTCTTTAAAAACAGACCAACCTTAGGTCTGTATTCCAAGGCTTTCATGAATTACAACCATTTAAGTTCAGAAAATGCATTTTCATGATCAAAAAGGGGGGTTAAAATAATATATATTATACATGTATTTTAATTTTTCTTGTCAACAAAAATTTTATTTTCATTGCCGTTTTTAATATTGACTACATTTGTGTTGGATGTGTTCGTCAAAAGACAGAAAAAAAAAAGTATTAATAATAACACCGCACCTTCACAATGATGGCCTGGATGTTTCCCATGCGCGTCTGTGCTGAGATGTGTTGCTCCACCGCTCTGCGGGACTCTCGGACCGTGAGCAGTATGCGTGTGTAGGAGATGATGATGATACCACATGGCAGCAGGTAACAGGCAACAAAGAGCACAGAGGGTGTAGGAGCGAGCAACTGAGTCGTGATTGGACCAGGCCCAGTCTATACAGCAAGCTGTGCCATAGGGTTCAGGACCGTACTGCCCCCAGTGGGTGAGGGGGGAGCATGCGAACACGAGTGCGTAGGCCCATGCGCATGCTATTAACACACGACCGTGCTCATAAGTGAACCTATTACCTACAGGTACACACATATACAATTTAAAGATCTTTTAAACACTAATTTATGCAGCAACATGACAAGTGACCATCTTTATGAGTGAGTCATTGAATTATTCTCTCAACCCAACTGAGCAGTGTTATAATACAATAATATGTTATAAATGAAATAAAAATCTAATTTAATTAAAGAAAAGTGACTTATGAGTGAGTCATTGAATTATTCTCTCAACTTAACCAATAAAGATTAATTCAGGAATGAAGCATCACTATTATATATAAAAAATATTATACAAGTATATAATATAAATAAGTAAATTCTAAATGAAACCATTTTCACTTGTGAACTTTCAGACTTTATTTAACATAACAGAAAATATCATGTAGGGTACCGTGAAGTGGATAGCAGACTTTGAGGCAGCAAACAGTGCTCAGAATAGTGAGAGTGGTCAGAGAGCAGATCCCGAACAAAACACCACAGAAGGCATAGATCACACACACTGTCCTTCCATAAAGCCATCTGCAAACAGAAAAAGCACTAAGTAAGAAAAAAGCAAGATCAAAGGATCTTCTTTGCAAAGTAGCCCTCCTCATTGGCATTCTTGTCAGCCAAATCACCTTTTTTAACATGCAGATATGTTTAATAACAGCCTTCTTCACTTGTGCCACTATACTATATTAAGAAAAAGCAAAGCAAAATTATTTATCTAGCACATTTCATACAAAGTTGTAATTCAAGTTGCTTTACAAAGTCATGATAAGGAGAAAGAAAAGTAAAAACTTAAAATCATGAGAATAAAAATAATACTTAGAATAAGAAATAGAAAGTATATAAATCAAAGCTCGATAAAATAGAACAAAAAAGTACCACATTAAAAATGTTTATCATACAACATCTCAACAAAAATTCAAGGATTGAAGTTTATTAAAACTACCATTAACTGCATAAGCCCTACAATACATGAAATTTCTGAAATAGCATTCCTTTTTCTCAACTGGTAGATCACAATGTTAGAAACTACAAGGTCAAGGGTTTAATTCCTTGGAAACATTTAACAAAAAAATAAAAAAAATTTGGGATAAAAAAATGTATCTGCCAAATACATACATTCAAATGAAAGACTGAAAACTGAATGTTATAAATGCATAAACAACAGTACATTGTAATTTACCAGCCTAACAAACACGGGCTAAACATTGTGTCAGTACTATCCACAAGACCAAGTGAGAGATGAAATTAGTGCCAAAATGTCATAGAGTTTGATTGGATACACATCCCCCAGATGTCCACAACAAAAGATATGTGTATCAAGTTTAAAAGCCTATTTTTTTTAAATGCACAATTACATGATTAGTTTGCATTTTTGTCCGCTGTCTTCAAATCCTATACCCCTACAAATGTGTGCTAAATCATTTCAAGGGCATCTCTATAAAGTACATTCTCCTTTTATAAAGGATGCAGGGTGTGTCTTCATGCCTACATTTCAAATACAGCATTATGTCACACCAGCTAGTGATTGCAATTTTCATTCTTAACCACAGTCTGGAATAAATAAAAGTTCAACCTCGATGGCTGTGGTCTGGATTTATGTGCGAGATGTGCTCTACATGTGGCACAGAGTCGCTCAGTGCAAAAGGAGCCATTGGATTCAGACTGTCTCCTGTATTCTTTCCATGTCTACACACAAAAAAATCAACCTTTACAGACTCAGACAATTCAAGGACCCCCAATATAAAAATGGAGAGGTCTTGAATCTCTTTGAATCAAGGTCCTGCTGTTGCAGTTACACTACAGGACTGCTTGCATGCTGGTTTAATAACTGCCCTCCCTCTCTCCTGTCTTTTATTTTTCTTTTTTCTTCTTGTTTTTGGAGTTTTTATTTCTTTGTGGTACCTGTGTGCGAGGCTTGAGGTGACCGCGAGGGGGTAGAGGCTGAGGGTCATGCCCAGGTCACTGATGGCCAGGATAACAATGAAAGAATTCGGCTGGTTTTAAGAGGTGCTTCTTTTTGTAGGACACATACAGCAGCATACTGTTTCCACAGAGCGAACAAACACCTGCAAGTCCAAAAATGTAAGATGAATTTGTGGTATATGATGTGGTGATAAGTTCCACAAGATCGTTTCTGAAAGTTCATTTTTCATCCACCAACACATTGGAACTGAACCACACTCTGGTTATAAATTCTTGCTAAAAGTAGAAGACTTGTATGAAATATATTTGGCAGTGCAGTCTGTAGTCCCAAAAGCCAGAAGAGAATTAGCATTTTGTAGTGATAGGATCCCTCAGGAGTTTTTAGAAAGGCAGTTTTTGATTTATTAGTAAAATAACATTAGATTTTCAAGCTTGTTCTACTACATAAATTACACATACTTCAAGTTTTGAAGTTTTGAGTTTTGAAACAGCTGAAACGAAACTTTGACTTTATGCTTGTGGAGTCTCTGGACTCAAAGCAAGTAATTTTCTGACAGAACTGACTTTAGCTCAGATGTTCTTTTTGCCAGATATTGCATGCAAGCCGGTGTGGAGAATCAAAGCAATGGGGTATATGTTTGAACGTCAACTGACCATCGGCTTGTCAGAGAAAGCGTTAACAGCAGTATGGGTAACGTTTTATAATAATTTTCATTAATGATGCATTAACAAATATTACATAATGCTTAACGGATCATTAGTTAATATGTATTCAATTAGCTAAAAAACGTGAGCTAATGTCAATTTGCTCATTATAAAGGAAAATAAAGGTTATAATAAAGGTTAAATCTGTTTATATGACATTGTTTTGATGAACAAATATATTCTCAAAAAAAAAAAAAAACAGATTTGTTTTCTCCTGTTGATGTATGATTCAAGAAATATATTGTTTAATGATATATAGTAGTATACTAATATAAGTGTTGAGGCAATAAAAACATGTTTAGACTGGGTACTGCAAAAACATGAAAAAATAATTAATAAGTTATTTGCTAAGATGTGTAAATAAGTCTTCACAACAAAGACCAAATACGTGACATTTACAGACTGATTATGAGTTAGTGAACATGAATTGGTTTGTGAAGAGCTTAAAATAACTAGTTAAGCTATTCTTCCACAACATTTGTAAATGTAAAAAAGAGCATTAGTTAATATATGAACTGAAGTTTAATGACATTTGTTAGCAAAAGTGACATTTAGAACAAATTGTATAATTTCTGTTAAAATCATGTGTAGATTTTTGAAAAAGTGCATGAGTGTATGAATTCAAAGTTTTAAGACATTTGTAAGCATTTCAATTTACATTAAATAATAATATGTTAATCAGTCATGTTTAATAAGTTTAATAGTAAACACCAACAAGCACATTGCCTCATATTTCTAGCTATGTGAATATAGATTAACTAATGATCTGTTAAGCATTATACAGTGTGTTTGTTAATGATTTACCAGTATTAATGAAAGTTAAAGTGTTACCATCTTTGGTATCTCCTTTAAAAACATCTTGAGTAAAACAGCTCTATTTTTAACAAAGCACATACAAAAGACCTGAACCAGAAGCAACACAACCTGTTTTACAGAATAAAGAATTTTGTTGCACATTTCCCCCATTTTTTCAGTGAATAATGTAATGGAAAACAAGGCACGTCTAAATCTTTTGATCGTGTCACATCCTGTCTAGAGGCCTTCATTTGATAACTAGTTAAGCTAAAATGGCATCTGAAAGTTGTGACTGATGTAGGTTTGTGTGTAAATGCATGTTTCTGAACAACTTTTTAAACTTCTAATTTCATGTCTAGGAAGGAATTTATATTGTAATAAGAGAGTAGTGGTATTGTATTGTGATCAGGTACTGATGCTTGCCTACAAGACGACCACTGGCGCAGCACCAATATACCTAAACTCACTAGTTCAAACTTATGCCCCCTCCAGAAGCTTGCGTTCTGCAAGTGAACTGCGCCTTGTGGTGCCATCCCAAAGAGGTTCAAAATCACTCACACGGACCTTTTACTGGACTGTGCCCAGCTGGTGGAAAGACCTCCCAATCTCAATTTGAACAGCTGAGTCTTTACTCATTTTCAAAATCATCTAAAGACACATCTTTTTTCGCCAGCACTTGACCAACTAATACTAGCACTCACCGTTATTTCTTTTTTTACTGTAGATCACTAAACTGTTATGCTGCCTCAGAAATCTGTCTGAAATCAGTTTTGTGAAGCAAACACTGTCTACAGTGTCTGATAGGGCAGTGAAGCAACCAGTCAAAAGCTTCCAAAAGCAGCCAGTAATAATTGTCCTTCATACAGTCATTTTATGAAAGTCCTTGTATGAAAGTGTTTGGATGGAATTTTACAGAAATGCATTTTGTGTATTAAACTATGCACCTGCCTTTGTTCTCAAATTAATATAAGAACACCTCTATTTATTCCAATTAATGAATCTGCACATTGATTCAGGTTGAGCTGAAAGAGTTAACTACAGTCTTTTCTTTCACAGAAAATGGCAAATTAAAATGCAATACCACTCTTCATTGCAGCATGTAAAAATAATAAGTATTCAGTTGTTGGTCTTTTTAAAATCATTTTATGAACTTTTTTTTTTAATTGAAAATCATGCTGTTCACAGATATCTCTAAATCATTCTGTTTTATAAAGCTGAGCGAGCAAGAGTAAACAAGAGGACAATATGCTTTGTAAAAAGCCAATTATTAAATTCTCAGAAATGGTGTTGTGTATGACAACTTTGTGGCCAGAAACAGGCCATTAGAAATAGCTTTATGTTAATGTAAGATTAGACTTTTTTTTTGATGTAACAATATTTGGATTGATATTATACACTGTAAAAAAAAAAAAAACTGTATTACCTATTCACCCTTTTCTATATCATATATAGTATAGACTCATATTGCATATATAGTATATTCCTTGCCTATCAGATTTGATTTTTATTAAATCGGATTCAGATTGGATAACAACAAACTGCCTCAGCTAGTTAGACTGATGAAAATCATGGTGGAAATTAAATCATAAATGTATATTTAGTCTATTAAGCAATCAGACAGAAGTTTTCACAGCAATCCCCCTTTAGATCATGATCATATACTGTCAGGAAATCTCATCAGATTTACACCGATAGTGTCTAAGCTTCAGATGTGCTCTGAGGGCCTCTGTTAAGAAACAGCACACACAAATGAAGGCTGAGATCTTGGTTTAATACCTTATAGTGATAAACATAAGTAATGCATGTTACACTGAGTTCTGTCATTAATAAAAATATACCATGATAAAATTCCCATGAAAGGGATCATAAACCTGGCAGGGTGGTCCTCTCAAGGTGCATTTCAGACTGACTGACATTAATCTCTCTTGGTAGTGTATTTACATTTTTTGCTTAATTATTTTTTTTATTGATCAGATCTAATACAACATTTACTTTTGGCCCTCGGCTCTCAATCAAGTTGAATTTTTGGCCCTTCATATTAAAAACTTAATTAAAAATAAGAAATTGTGTTAAAAATTAAAAACTGGGCACCTCTGATCTAAAGCTTCCACCAATGAATGTGTCTCACATTACTCTACTACTGTATTCCCACAAACTTTTCAAAAGTGCAAGAAAATGCTGAGATATGGATTATTGCAGTTTTAGTAAAGAAAAATGTCAAATTATCAGTCACACCCTCAGAAACTTTATTTTAACCCCATCACAGCAGTGTTAACTAGTTTAGTTACTATAACGCAAATTTAAAAAAAACAACAACAACAACAATATTTTGTTAAAACATTTTTATTCCCGAAATGCATTGGACAAGAGGAAAGGTACAGAGGCAATGTGAGTGAATAAAAGAGAGCGAGACAGAAGAGAGACAGATTAAAGAAGAAGGTCAGTGCTCTGTATGTCCAACTGAAAAAGTTAATTAGCATTTGGCACGCAAGTGTTCTGACACTCAATCCACTTCCATTGTATCTGCACCCAACACATCATGTCTAATTATTTTAATCACGCTGCAACGAGCTATGCACGGAACCATAATCATAAATAACAAAAGAAAAAAAAAAAATAGACCAAGGAAGATGGCAAGATGTTCTGTAGTGCTCCACAGAAGTGCTTTCACATAAATAATCAATGAACACTGCAGAGATCCACAGTGCATTTCAAATGAAACATTATAACACTTCAGCGTTTTCTATCAAAGCAAACTGAGGACAGCACATGAAAACCACTCTGAACGTGGAAACTGCCTACTTGTGTTCAAGCTTTGTGTGCAGGCCTAGGCATTACCTTCAGTTTGAGCATTCATCAAAGAGAAAGAATGTTTGCAGAGATCTTTGTTAGAAGGAGAATGAATGTCAGAGCACTTAAGATACACGAACACACACACACACACACACACACACACACACACACACACATAGCCAACACAAAGTATGTAGCATACATATGCACACGCAAAAAATGCACATATCAAATCTGCAATACATTTGATCCAGGATAGCAACTTTAAGTTTGTTTTTCAGACTGCCATAACATAAAGCATTACAGTCAGTTCACTTTCTATTTATGCAAAAGATTCTTTAGAAGGGACTTTGTATGCATTGCTTAGTGATCATGGCAGCAGAAACTAATCTTTTGTGCATGTATGCAGCCTTGATGAGAATAAGTTCAAAAACAAAAAAATAATAATTATTCTAAACTTTTGGCTGGACGTGTAAAACATTATAAATTAAACACATTTTTGCTTAGTGGGAAAATAATCTATTTATTTACATATTTTTATTTCATTCAGTTCATTATCTCCTAATATCCATTGGCGTCGTTTTTTTAGTAACATTATTAGAATATTTGTTTAGTACATTATTAGAATATTTTGGTTTCTGTACATATAAACACGTGCAGGTGCATAATGGTTGTAACCTTAGTACATTTTTTAATATTTAAAAAGTAGAATTTGAAGCACATATGCGATAAAAAAAGGAAAAATCAGCAGTAGAACACTTCTGCTTGAGTGACTGATTGTATAATTCAGTTCAGACAGTTGGCTAGATTAAATGTTCATTTTGCATGAGAGTTTTTAGTGAGGGTCATGTGTGCAGCCCCACACAACTGCATCACCGGCACTTAAACTAATCAAAAAGATTCATGTAAACAGCAAGTGAATTATTGCTGGCAGCCTACTGTAGACAAAACATTCAGTTTTACAGATATCAGACATTCAGTATCAACAAACAGTATGATTGATGAAGGCTAGGCTGATTAATAGATTTTATGAATGACTTAATTAAGAATTCAATTGCTAAATGAATGGTTAAATGAATCTATAAATTGTAGAAAGACATACAGTGCCCTCCATAAGTATTGGAACAGTAAAGACAAAATTGTTCTGTTTGCTGTGGAGTCAAGAAATCTACAAAACTACAGAATGCCACATTTTATTATTGGGTGATTCAACACAAAGAAGTTTTGCCAGCTAAGAAGATCAGCACTTTTAGGGTTTCATCTCCCTGTCTGATGTGAGCATAAGTATTGGAACAGTTGCCTCACAGGTCTTTCTAAGTGTTCAGCTGTGTCCTGTTACATTAATTCTTCAGATATTAAAAGCAGGGAATGTGCCATATCAGTTATATCCATTGCTTCTGCATTCTAAGTCTTGCATTCGATGATGACACACACAAACCAGGATGAAGACGAGGAAGCCGACTCTGAAAGAAAATCAAGCAATTTGGATTCTAAAAGAAAAAAGGGAGTCAATTTGAACTATAGGAAAAAACAAAGGGCATGGAGAAATCAAGAGTTTGGAAACTACCAGTGACATCAGCAAACAACAACGACCTGATCGGCTGAGAAAAAACAACAATAGTTGATGACAGACAAAATCATAAAAGCTGTGAAAATGAACCCTAAAATACATGTCTGTAAAATAACGAACAACCTCCAGAAAGCTGGAGTGATGCTCTGTCAGTCTACTGTCCGCAGGAGAATTTGACACAGAATTACAGAAGCTACACAGCAAGATGCAAACCTCTGATCAGCACCAAAAATAGAAAGGCAAGATTCTTCACAAATGTGAGCCAGTAGAGTTTTGGAACTGAGTTGATGGACCGATGAGACAAATTTTAACCTTTATCTAAGTGATTGGAAAGCAAACGTGTGGAGAAAAAAGGGAACTGTGAATGATCCTAAGCATACAACCTCATCTGAAAGGCTTGGTGGAGGTGGTGTCATGGCATGGGCATGCATGGCTGTCTCTAGAACAGGACCTCTTCATTTTACTGATGACTTAATGTATGATGGCAGAATGGCAGTAGCAGAATGAATTTGGAAGGGTACAAAATCATCTTGGCTACCAATATTCAAGAAAATGCCACCAAACTCATTAGAAAGCACTTCATATTGGATCAGAACAATGACCCAAATCACCCTGCCAATACACTCAAGGACTTTATCAGGGCAAAGAAATGTAAAATCTTAGATTGCCAATATCAATCTCCAGATTTAAATCCGATTGAACATTAATTTCACCAGCTGAAGAGGAGACTAAAGACAGAAACTCCCCAAAACAAGCAACAGTTGGAATTGGCTGCATTAAAGGCTGGGGAAAAGCATTTCAAAGCATAAGAGCAAGAGCCCGGTGATGTCTATGGGTTGCAGACTCACTGCTCTGATTGCATGCAAGGGATCTGCAACTAAATATTAGCTTTTAATCTTTTACATCTGCCTTAAATTCAACTGTTCCAATACTTATGCTCACATCAAATAGTGGGATGATCTCTAAAAGTGCTGTCCTTTTTATTTGGTAAAACATGTATGTGTCAAAATACCTGATAATAAAATGTGACATTCTGTAGTTTTGTCGCATATTCATCTTTTAATCATATTTGCAAATATCTTTACTCCACAGCAGAGAAAGCAATTTTGTCTTTACTGTTCCAATACTTATGGAGGGCACTGTATATGTATTGCATTTCTGTGTATATGTGCCTATTTATATTTTGTCTTGTCGCAAATTTCCCTGCATTCAAAGTGCAATCAGATTGCACAAAGAGCCCCAATTCCACAGGCTTGTTTGTGCCATTACCTGATTTGCAAAATTCCTTGAACATTAAAACAACACAGCCAAATGTGCAAACAGCACATTGCCTTCTTATTGAATTCCCCCAACAAACTCACAGTCACAAACCTAATCTGTATCACCTGCATGTGTTTAACAAATACATACCCCATCAAAAAGCACCCAGCTTCGGATATATAAACACTGAGAGTGCAGAACTGTACACCTGTGCACATATGTTAAGATCAGATCGGAGCAGAGTGCAGTCAACCCTTGCTTTCAGTGCTAGATGTATATGTGGATTAAACAGAAGCAAATGGAAAACCTGTAACTCTGTTATGGATCATAGAACAAAGTTGATGAGAATGCAGATGAAAAATTAAATGAATTCTCACTCTTACCAAAAAGGGAGTAAAATATGCCCACTGTGATGTCAGCAGCCATTGGAATGTTAGACTGGAAGGTGCTGTTGTCCAGTCCTTGCATCTGTAACACACACACACACACACAAAATCTAAAATAAATAAAATAATAATAATAATAAATACTTAAAGTCCATGTAAAGCTATATTAAATGTGTTCTGTTTTGTAAATTATTGCAACCAAATATGCATATACATGATGAAGGCATAGCTAGCTAGCAAACTGTAGGTGGTATATTACTAGGATTTTCTTAAGTAAAACACTGTAGTTAAGTACACTGTAAGTGCACATACTGTAAAATAAAGTGTAATAGATATGTCTGTTTCAGAAGACATATTATGGGTTTATAATGAATTGCCTCAATATTCTTTGAGTACATTTTGATGTATCTGGGAATGAGTCATGAAACGGTGCCATTTGTGTCACCATAACTTACTACTGATATAATTCACAGGATATTGAATTTAACTGTTTAATGGATTTGACTGGGTGCAAAAAAATTAAAAATGTGTAGATAAAGCATCTGCCAAATGCATAATCGTAAACACAACAGACCTTAGTCAAGGTATGGATGAAAACGAGGTTGTGCAGGATAGACTGCAGTCTTTACTGTGGTACGTACTGTAAAAAGTAACAGATCACATAATTTTCAAAACATGTAAAATGTTATGTATTTTTTGTATTTGTATTTTCTGAAAGTTTCTTTGGAAAGATGTTTTGTCAGCTGAAAAATGTGCATATTGTTAAACTATAGAGTACAAATCATAAAAGTACAAAAATTAAAAAATAAAAATGGTAATTGCGACATTATATATCATGTTGCAATTACCTGCACAATTGTGAGAAGCATTTTTTTTTTTTTTTTTAGCCTATGGCGGAAACAAGCTTCTATACGCTATAAAGGTTTATTAAAGTTGTTATTCACAGAGATGTTATTAATCCTGACATCTATACTTGTCATGTTCATTTGACCTGGCTTTTAAAACCAGTCTGAATAAAATCAAATCCTTTAACCGGTTTGGGAACAGAGCTACAGACAGAGGGAGAGGGAGATGCAGTAAATGTCTATGTGAAAATCTGCTGACAGTGCTACAGTATCCCTCAATCGCATGGCCTTATCTTGTACAGTTATTTCAAAAATCCATTTTCAGTAAATCTGGAGCACATAATAAATCTTTTCTCAGAATTTGTATTAGAAACGTGCAAGTATTTCCTTTAATCTCTTTGAACAGCCTGCCAGCTTTGCTGAGAGTAACAGCTGTGCATAATTCTTAAAAACTGTGTATATAGCCTTTAACTTTCATTAGGCTGATTGCCAGCCTCTTTGAATTACATCTGTATAAATATTAAATCTGTCTCCCTCTTTTTTTCTCCCTACCTACTTCCCTCAAACACACACATGCAGCATACTGATCAGCAGTGGAGCTAAAGGCTGAGTCTGCACACTCAAACGTCTCCAGAGATTGATAATCCCAGACCTACACTACGTTCTTCTATTCAAATCCATTCTATGAGTAAAAGATCTTTAATGTTTTATATATAAGCAAACAGACAGCTCTCCCTTAAGACAAGTCATCAAAGAACTCCATCAAACCTGCAGGAAAGGGGAAAAAGGCACTGTTTTACTGACGACCTAATATTTCCCAGCCACTGTCTTCCTCATTTGCACTGAGATACAAATACAATCTGAATCTCAAACCATGAACCTGCATCACATATCATATTCACCTGCTGCTCCATCAATACTGTAAAAACCTCGGCTTAGAAATGAAGATCAGTCAGCCAAACAGTCTTCCATTGATTACACACAGAAGGACACAAGAATATACATATGAATGCAGTGCCATTCACAAAGGAAAGATCTGAAGTCTCAGTCTAGCTATCTGTGATTTAATAAACGAGGGACCACAGTGCTGTCTTGTTCTGGGGGGAGTCTCCAGATATGCATTCATAACTCAATCTATATGTATTCTAACCTACTCTCTACAGGACATGCATCTATATCAGTCAGCTGCACTGAATCAAAATCCTTCTGTGTTCGAGGTTGGTTTTAACAAGAAAGTGTGTTTGTCACTTATGTGTGTACTGTTGTCACGTGCAGTATTCGGTCTGCTAATAAAATGAGAAACCTTCACCTCACGTCTCTCTGAATTTACCATGAGATCATAAACAACAGTTCTGAGGATATTCTTGGAATTTATGAATGAGGAAAAACAAGCGGTAAGTCTTGTGGAAGTCATATGATATCAGTATGACTTACCATGATAGACTTTAGATAGACATAAATATTTAGATATCAGCCAGTGTTTCCCCCAGGATGAGGCTATGAGACTATGGCATGTGGACCTCGGACCCTCTCAGGGTTCAGTATGTAATTTTTTTTAAATGCATCAATTTGGGGACAAAATTAAGAAACCTCTTCCACTGATCAAACTGAACAGAGTCAAATAAAAAGGGTATTTTTACTTCACTATTACCTGGGAATTAAAATGGACTCAAACCCCTTTATAGATGTGATTGTGTCTTAGTCCACAACATTCACATTGGTCTTTTTAGGAAGCCAACATATCTGAATTTAATAATAATTATCAATATGTGATTTGTTAAAAATCCAGAGATGTTTGGGAGGTAGTCATTTGAGCAAAATGTCATAATTCAAAACATTTTTTAATGTAGAAAGAAATGTAGAAGTAACCAAAGATGGAGTATAAACTGATATCAAATATACAGTAAAGCTTTGAATTATGTATATCACTAGATCCAAAAAGGTGTTTCTAAAAGATTGACCAGAAACCGCATAGACCAGATGTCATAAACATTCCTGATTAAAATCACACGAACTGACTGAAAAAAAAAAAAAAAACTGTACAGACAGTTTTAAAACGATATTATTTTCTTTCCTGACTGTTTTTTTATGCCCAAGTTTATGGCATTTTCATTAATGCATCAGCGTCATATACTTCTTAAGTAATAGGGTGAACTGTTGAAGCACCAATGTAATGTCAGTTTTAATCCATTAATGGCAGCAGGGGCTGCAGTCAGGGACAGGTGAAGGAGGAAAACGGAAGCATTACATGCATCCTTGCCAGACCTCTCCATCTATGGGTGCTGAAATGGGCATTAAATGAAGATTAAGGTATTTCTTTAATTACCGGAATATTTTAAACCTTAATAAAAGTGATGTAATAACAAAAATGACCATATATGGTTTGTTGTCTCTGTTTCAGTAAGTGATTAAAATCTGTGACTGTTCGCCCATTGCAGCAGGGAGTGTTGTAACAGAGTGGGTTGTACCATAAGAAATGAGCTACAGCTGGGGAGAAATTATGACAACTGATTTCATCTGAACCAGCAGGTTAGATTAGAATTAAGCTTTTCATCCACGTTACACAAAAATTTTTAAATATCCTGATAAAATTCATGGGGGGCTGTAACACTTTAACTATGTACTTATACTGCACACACAAAGACACAATACACACACACACACACAAAAAAGATATATAACACACACACACACAACACTACTAAATGGGGACCTTCCATACGTTCTATTGTTTTTTTTTTTATAAATAGGGCTATACTTCAACCAAACCATAACTGAATTCTTCATGCATAAAAAAAAAAATAAAACACAAATCAAATTTCCTCCACAAAAAATTATTAACAAAATAAACCCACACACATTCACAAAACATAGACTTCTACCACAAAATATGATTCGACTCACACAGACATTTAGATGACATAGACTTCTATTGTTTTCATACCAGCTAGTTATACACCCTAACAGAAAAGTTTCTGCATTTTTACAACATTACTTTTACAGTTTTTACAAATAACAACATCCCCAAAAGAAGGTTTTTGTGAGATTTATGTAAGATTAATTCATTTCTGGTTAAAAATTTGTCCCAAATATAGATTAGCGTGTACTATTGTTGTTAGAGTTGATGGATATAATTTCCTATTTGTTTACTATTTTGAAATTAAAATGAAATGAGCTGAGGAAACTCTTAATTACTCTGAAATAAGTATATCTGATTACCACAATAAAGTCGTGTAAATTGTCTGTGTTTTAATTGGTGTTGCAAACCACCCAAGTAGTGGAGTAGACTGTACCAACACTCTTTGTCTGATATTATAATTTAGACAGTTTAGGAATAAGTTGCAGATTTATAAACTGCATTCGTTTGTAGCAGACAAACATGAAAATTTAAATTTTAAAGACTGAAAACATGCAGTCCAAAATAGCACTGACATACATATGTTTAAAAACGTGTTATAACACTCCTCGACTTTGTGCGAAGAGAAGCGCAACACTCAGCCAATAAGCGCACAAGCCTCAGCTTCTTTCATTCACTAATAAGACCAAAACCAAAGCCAGGGGAAATAAACTGGCTGGATTAGAACAATCACCAAGTGAATGCCTATGCATGAAGAATGCCATCGCAAGACGCCAAAACTGAAGAGAAAAGCCCAATAATCGCAACACACTCTGGTTTCAGGCGCGCGTCTCATCGGCACCAAACTCTGGTGTCCACACCTCCCCATTTGTGCGCTATTTATCCACATGCATCTGCTCGCTAGGACACATTCGATGTCATCGCTCAGAACATCTTGATGCAAAGTGGGTTCAAACAACCCTGGTTAATCTCTTCCACACAACATATCCAAAATCACCCTCCTACCGTGACAGCCGTCAGCCTCGCCTCTCCTCTCCTCGGGAAGCCGAAGGGGTTCCTCCGCTTTATCCGTGATCATTCGTCAGTTCGCAATTCGGACCCACATCGCGGGGGCACGCACAGTTAAGTGGCTTCGCGTGGGACACTAAAAACACAGATATCAGACCTTCCGGTGCTGATCAGAGTTTTTGCGCAAGACTGTGCTCAAATGCACGTGCATGTGATACCGAGTGGTTGACAGCGAGGTGTAATTGTGAATGCTCCCCACCTCCCGTCTTCCATAAAAGAGCAGTTGTACTGAACGCCTGACGCGCACAACGGTGAGTTTGGAAACATATCTATCTCTGCAAACAGCGCGCGTTACTGCAGCCTCTCGTGCCTTTTCACACATTATATTAGATCTGGATTAATCTCGTACTGGGACAGTCAGGTGCGGAAACGATTAGTGCTTTAAGACTCATTAGAATTAGCCAATATAATAAGAATGAGTATTTATTAAAAGAAGCAGAGCAAAGAAAGGGAAATAAGAAGGCTTGGAAAGAAACGAACGCAAAAGAAAGGCAGGAAGGGGACAGAGGAGGGAAAAAAAAAGGAACGAAAAAGAAGGGAAGAGGTAGGGGAAGGGAACGAAAAAAAAAGCGAAATGAATGAAATAAATGAATTATTATTAATGAATACAAATCAGAGATCTTAACCTATCTAATCCCACACAGCATTAGTTAACAAAATGTAAGACTACTTTCGAGTTTAAAAGGTCTGAAACTCTAAATTATAAGACAGGCTGACTTTCAATTGTTGGTGATGAGATAAAAAAAGTAAGCCACTGTAACCTTACTGCGTTTCCAAACAGAGCTCGCGCACATCGAACTGCACGTAAGCGCTCATTCCGTCTGAAGCGCGTGAAATGACGTGCGTTTGAGAGAAGAAAAAAATCAATTTGCTGCATTTGGAGCAAAATAAGGGACAGAAAAACACGTATTTATATATATTTTAAAACAAAAAAACAAGAGAAAAAAACCACTATTTTTTTTCATTTTTGCTGCTGAGAAGGAACTACAAATCTAGAGAGAAAACATGCTATAGTTAGGCTAACGTTACCTGTATTTGCTACAGTGAGATATATAGGATACACTTAAGTCAACGATGCTAGTTAAGCAAATCGTTCCAAAAATGTTTAAGTAGCTTAACTTTTCACAGCTGTCTGTATCTAATTACCCAGATTGACCTCAATGTTGTCATAAGCAGGTACAAATGAACGGTAAATTATGGTGAATTGTATATAAAATAAAATGTTTAAGCCAACAAAATTAATACAAATACCAGCTGTCATATTCAGATTTCTACAAACAGTTAAGTTAATGTGATATAATGTCTGCATGTTAATGATGCATACATACACAGAATATCACCAAATTGTGATTATTATCAGAATATTCATATGTATGAAAATACAGGAAAGAGGGAAAGCTACAGGAACTACTATAGTTCAAAGTTTTTCAAAGTGGGTCATTTTAATGGGAAAAAAATAACAATAATAATAAAACAAAATCACAATAATAATAATAATAATAATAATAATAAACTAAATCTCAAACCTCAGTTGATAATTTCAGATGATTATTACAATAGCATGATAAAAACCTTCTGAGATTTTGGGGGGAAAAAATATTAATTTCTGATAGAACAAATTATGAAGTATAAAAAATTTTTTTTATGTCTATATTACTGTGACATTCATCACATTCTTTTCACTGACGTTTCAGCTGCCAACATCAACAGAATGATGTTGAGCATGTCAAGTTTTCCAGCTAGCTTTAGTTTGTTTCAGGGACAAAACGCATAACATTTTATACAAACCCAGTGGTTAACTCCAGCAATCCAACCTTACATAAAGCACAATGCCACTGACCCAACCAGCTGTGTTGAATGAATGACTTCCAAGACAAGAAAACAAATTTCTGGCAAGATTTTGAAGTGCCTATTTGTGTTGCACTTGTTAAAAAATGTAAGAACCAAATAGCCAGGCACACAAAGAAAAATACCATTATTAAAAAACAAATTAAAAACCTCACATTCATCATTTGCCACAGCATGTTCAATCATGTTTCTGCATATTAGAGAAGTTGTATGTTGGCAACTGGTAGATGGTACTTGCTAAATAAATATAGCAAATTCCATTTCTAAAATAAAAACAAATGACTAAGAAGGCAACAGGCAGCCGGGTTCTTGGTTACTGGTTACATTTTTATTCTATGTACAGTAATTTGTTATAAATATAATACATTTTTTATTTTTTATTTTTTTCAGAAAAACGCAGTCATGTAGATACATTTAAATAACAGTTTGATCATAGTAGTGGAGCTGACAGAATGAGAGCTGAGGTGGTGGGGAGAGGATGATTGGTTTGTAGAAAAATTAAACATCTCTGGAGAAAAACAGCACAGCCCACCCACACAAAGATGCACACACAACAAAAACACACGCCCTCAGACTGACTTTTACCCCTTTTGGTGGTCCTGACAGGTCCTTAAAAGTCTATGCTGTTTGACTGGGCAACATGGATTCAGCCATATCCTCACTGGGGCATGAACATTAAGATGGCTCCTTGTTGGACTTCACCGGTTCCGCTGGCTTCTCTCAAGGTGATATAAAGTTCCATTTAACGCCACATTTTGCAGCCTGCCTGAACAAGGCAGAAATATGTTGTCCTTTGAACAGCCAGCAATGATTTCAACCGCAGCTCATCAGGTTACAGTGTTATGTTTCATCTTCTGGTTTTAAATGGTGGTGTTTTTTTGTTACTGTGGCAACAGAGCACAGTGGACAACCGTGAGATAGCCGGCAGGGCAGTATGAGGCAGAGATGCATAGCCGTTTACATTACCACATGTTTGGGATCTAGAAAAAATTAGTTCTAAAAACAAAAAGATTTCATAAAACAAAAGCAAAATTCTTCAAAAGATACTTGGTTGACATGAGAGATAAATTAACATGGGAAAACAAAACACAGATCCAGTCACGCCTTAGTTGCATTTAAGACAAAACATCTAAAGTCTGTTTGTGTTTAGCGCACCATTGCAGACCATACAAGCACATCAGATGCAGTGTTAATTTGAAACATGTGTTCAAGTCTTTTTAATTACTTATCTCTCTCAATTAGATTTTGTTTTAGCAAGAAGTAGAAAAATCTTGGATTCCAGTCCATTTCAGTTATTTAGGTGGGCCAAGAACTTTGAAGAAAGGTTGGATCGACGTTGCGGAGTTACTCAAATGCTGTTGACGATAATGAGGGCAGGCATGGCGCTCTGCTGGCTTGTCTCACACATAGCGCTGGTCTGTGCCAAACTTGGCGAACGACACGGGGTGTGCCCAAATTATAAACTCCAGCCTGGAAGAAACAAAGCTTTCAAGAAAAGCCTGTACACCTCTTGAGCCTGGAGCTGCAACTTATATTGGGTCTGGCCCAGCCAGCTAAAAAGACCCATGCACTTCCAGTGACCTCCGGGGGCTGCAAAGAAAGACAACAAGAGTATGAGATTGCTTTGAAGTTCAAATTTTTGACATTAGGTATCAGGAAAAAACTGAGATGTACCTGGTCGTTTTATGTCGCAGGTCAACAATGACGTCTACCTGAGCCAAGGCAACAGTTGGAAACGTCAGGGTGACTGGAACCATACATAAACTAAAGAAGGAAAAAAACGTCAAGAACATCAAATCTTTGGAGATGGGGTTCAGACTAGAGGTCTTCACAGGTCCACTTGGATTGTGTTTGGGTCTCGGACACGTGTCGGGTTCAGTATTAGCAGGATCGGGTCTCAGATAATTTAAAATAAATCTGCTTTTTCCAAATGGACCTGATAAGACCCGAATTCTTTTAAACTATCTGTGTACTTGCATGTTGTGTTAAGTGAGGAACACACGTTTGTAACCACGCACACAGAAATCATCTTATGTATATTAGATCCATCAGGAAAACCCACTCGCTTCATTATGCTGTGTGTTTTATGCAGGGCTTTTCTTTTTGTGAGTAGAAGCCTTTCCCCCGAGATTAGGTTGCAGACAACACTAGAAAATCATTAGGCTATAAAATTAAATTTTTATCAAACTATCATGATTATTTTTCAAATCCACTGGTCACTATTAAAGCTGAAATCAGAAATAAAATATTGTAGCCTATCCATAAGGCAGGCAATAATATTTATTAAATAAATGTTAAATAAACATTGTTAAAATACGCAATATAAAACATCAGTACTTGCGTCTCTTCATGACCTTGTATTGAATGGATGGACTAACCCTGACTCTGGAACATTTATCTTCATCATGCTACAAGATGTTTGGTTCAGTTTTCCTGGTAAATTTAAGTTCTGTATGGCTATGCTGTTGCACAGTAAGACGTGTTTGATCTGGTTTAAGGTTTTTGATACCATTCCCAAACTCTGATATCCTAAAATTTAAAATCACAATAAATAAAATAATTTACAGTAATTTTCTGGTAAAAATTACAGACTTTGTTTGATGAATGTTAGACTTCGATAATCATTTAGTCATCATTTAGTCCCTTGTCCCTCCACAATCGACTGCAAGCTCGGGGTAATTTTCGATTGCAACCATCACTTCTCAACAACCGATCGATATAACCAATTTCCCCCTTTTCTTATTTTCCAATCATCTGTTACACTCTGATGTACGTCACAATATGGAAGAAAGGATCTGTCGCTGCTAGGGCTATGCAAAAAATCAAATGCGATTTTCATGCGCATCTCCTCAGTAAAGGCGCTCCTGTGTTTAGTAGTATATCTCCAGCACGTGCGTTCAGATCAGGATTGCCAGGTTTTCAAAACAAAACCTGCCCAATTGCTTCTCAAAACTAGTCCAATCACGTTTCGTTCCGGGTGATAAAAAATACACATTTTTGGCAGGGTTCCCTTGGTAATATTCACATTTTAGGGGCTAAATATCACTTAACTAAAACAACAACATCTACAACCCACCAAAATCAAAAAAAACCAAAGACTTGGCAACACTGGTTGGCATTTACTACACAGAGCCGTAATTCACTGACAATCTACACAAAATCGATTTTAAAAATCGCAGGCGATTCTTTGTCGATTTTGAAAGCGATTTTGTGTGGCTTGTCGTGGACTACGGCTCTGTGTAGTAAATGCTGCTCCACCTGAACCAGTGTTGCCAAGCCTGCGGTTGTTTTTTTCATGTCCGCGGGTTGAAGCGACCCCAATACCAATAACGTGATATTTAGCCCCTAAAATGCAAATTTTACCAAGGCAACCATGACAAAAAAAACTTATATGTTAACCCCTGGATGCAATTTTTATCGGGGAACCTCCTGGAAACGCGATTGGGCTAGTTTTGGACTAGTTTTGAGAAGCAACTGGGCAGGATTTGTTGTGAAAACCTGGCAACCCCTGATCTGAACGCACGTGCTGGAGATATACTACTAATCACAGGAGCGTTTTTACTGATGAGATGCGCATGAAAATCGCATTCGATTTTTTGCACAGCCCTAGTCGCTGCTTTGTTTTCATCACAACTTTAAGATGTATAAAGTATATAAGTAAGTTATTATTAAAATGTAATTTTATATCAACTTTTTATTTATTTTTTTATATCTACTGTGTTGTCCTGACCGGATACAACACATCCAGCTACAAGCCAAATGCAACAAATCAACAAAATGTCCTAAAGCTTATGTTCAGTAAGGACAAAAACTAGACAGACAAGAGCTTTCAGCACTTGAAGTTTGTTAGGGTCGTTATGCTTGCATTCCTCAAACGGCCTGTTAACTAGACCTTTGTTTTGCAGTTTGCATATTACCACCTCATTTTCTTCTCATAGTAAATGCTGGTTTCTCGCATCAGTGTTTAAAGTTGCAATGTAATTAAATGGCAACAGATCTTTTCTACTGTATTGATGTAAATCCTAGTAATATGGACTATCAAAAAAGAAATGGAAAAAAAAAATGTAGGGCGGGATGTGGTTCTATCCACTGGTTTTTGATTGGATGGAGGCAGATCTGAATGCAAACTTGAGGCTGACTGTAAGAAAGGAGCGGAGTTTAAGCAAACTTAATGGTTGGAGAAGTCTATTGATTTCACAGGAAGATCCAGTTATGACATTTGGATTAAATATTACTAGGTCATAATATGAAACGCATGGATAAATAGTTTGCAATAAGATCAATAAGATGGATTTCGAAAATAGGCAGAATTTCCATTTCATGTGAACTTTAAGGGGTTTGTTCATGTTGATTGTGTACTCTTTGAATGATGACAACGTGTTTCTCATTTCAGTGAGTTTTCTAGCTGTCCACTTGAGGATTGGCCTTTGTTCCTCACAGAACAAATTTATGAGAGCACATTCACACAAACCCAAGGATATGAGTGATGACCGAGCGCTTTGAGAACACATTAGCTCAACGTGGTCCAGTTTATCTCCATCTTTCACACGGACACACCTACTTTCCACGCACCACTGCAGAACTAGGCCAGACAAGCGCTCCTGTGGGCGTCACTGGGCATGAGAACATTAGCGTACGTCTGTGTGAGTCTTAACACCTCAGAAACACAGTCAGCGGATTTTGGCTAACTGATTCAGGTCTCTTTGAGCTTTTCAGAAGTGTTTGTTTGTGTGCGCTTTACCTCTTTTGTGGGAAGGGATGATCATAAGACTCTGGGTAGTGGAGACAGGTCTTTATGAGGTGGGAAAGCTGTTCCATCGAGGGCTTGCTTAAAGGTGGAGGAACGTCAGGCTTGAACTTCAGAAGCACCATTTCCTGAGTTTCCTAATTGACAAAAAGCATAAGTTTCATTCATTCTGAAAGCTTAAGGGAATTGCTCCAGCAGAGGAAATTGCTTTGTAAACGAAAGCTTTCAGTCGGTTTAAAGTGTGTGCGTGGCTGAGAGAGGGGAACGGGGTGGATGAGACACAAGATGCAAAAGGGAGAAAAGCACGAGCTCACGTGAGGGTTTCTATAAAAAGACTTTGAGATCAACATGTGTGACGCCTTTCCCTCACGTGAGGGACTTCCTCTGCACGCCGTTGCATAGCAACACTCATTCATGGCAGAGAGAGATTTCAGACTGAATTGAATCAGGCCCGACAGCAGGAGGGGAAAAAATGAATGGATCACAGAGCAAATGAACAACTGAAAAAACAAGCGAATGAATGAGGAGTTGAAATGGAGAAGTGAGATTTGGAAACCAAGAGAGACAGTTTGAACACTGACAGAATTTCAAGTTTTCTTTAAAAATTCAGCATTTACCAACTCTCATGTTGTTTCAAACCTACAGTATATGACCACTTTTAAGTATGTCCAAGCTTATACTTCATAAAAAAAAAATTTTTAAAAAAAATTATATATATATATGTGTATATATATATATATATATTATATATATATGTGTATATATACTCATATATTAACATAAGTAAAAATAAAAACAACTGTAACTGGGGGAAAAAAGCTACACTAAAAATGAGTTTGAAAACTAACTACAATAAAAATAACATTTTAAAATTAATATTAGTTTTTAATATTAAACATTTTTGTTCAAAAGTTTGGGGTTAGTAAGATGAATGTTTTTGGAAGAATTCTCATCAAAGCTGCATTTATTTGATGAAAAATACAGTAAGAATGTTAAACATTACAATTTAAAATAACTGTTTAACAGTTTTCATTTTAATATACTTTAAACTTATTTATTCATATGATTCATATGATAAAGCTTTCAACTTTGCCATGACAGGAATAAATAACATTTTAAAAAATAAAACAGTTATTTAGCTTTGGCAAACCTAACATACTATAATCTTATGTAATCTGGCGCTGTACCATAATTCTCAAATTTCAATGTTATTTTTGGTTTTTAAAGGCATGTGTGAACCAATGCTTAGTGTGACTGATTTGAAAAACGATTTTCAGTTTGTTCCTCACTGAAAGCTGCCATGCGACTGGACTACTTTTATATAGCTGTTTGTAGCTTGACAGCTCCTTGGTCACTGTCTGCTTTGATTCTGTGGACAAGAGCTGCTAGGATATTCTGCTAGAGGTCGTTTTTGCATTCCACTAAAGAAAAGTCACATCCGTTCAAAAGTTTGAAGGTTAAGTGAGATTTTTAGATATTTTGAAGGATGTCTCTTATGCTCACCAAGGCTACATTAACCCTTAAATGCATACCTCGGGTCTTTAGTGACCCGGGACGTCATTCACTACCCTCTTCCTCCATTTTTTAAAGTTAGACATCAACTTTCTTAGTATTCCTCAAGCTATTCATTTTAAACAATATAAAAAGAAAACAAACAATTATAAAATATAAAAAGAATGTCTGTTTTACATTTATTTATTTATTTTTATGTAACAGTGTAAGTATATTTTTCCTGCGCAACAATAATTAAATAGCTTGGATGGTGGATGTGGTGAATAAGCCGCCAGCGATCAAAATATGGATTTTGAAGTCACTGAAAACAATAGTTTTGAGATTATGGTTGAGAGATCGCGAATATGAGGCAGATGCTGAATGAACTGGGGAAGTGCATTCTGATGATGATAGTGATGGTAAATCATCTGCTCAAATTTAACCAGACTAAGTTTCAAAAGGTAACAGAATATGCTTTATTTTATTCATTTGTAATTGTTATTAAAATATCAGGAGAAGTTTTATGCTATTGCAGCAGTTAGAAATCCATCCGTGTTGGATAACTAGGTCCGGGTCGCTAAAGACCCGAATATGTAATAATGATTGGCGAAACATCAATGCATTTAAGGGTTAAATTAATCGAAAATACAGCAAAAACAGCAATATTGTGAAATATTACGTTTTTAAATATTTTCTATTTAACATTTTAAAATGTAACTTATTTTTGTGACGGCAAGGCTGATTTTTCAGTAGCCATGTCTTCAGTGTCACATGATTCTTCGGAAATCAATCTAATATGCTGATTTGCTTTTTGATTTGATTTTTTTATTTTTTGATTATAAATGACTTTACATTACAAACTTACATTTACAAAAACTTTTACACTAAATCTTTTAAAAACAAAAATTAACCATTTATTAAAAAGTGTAGTAACCATGTTTTTTTGTAGTATTGATTACTATTTGTATAAACCCAGTTTTACTACAAATACCATGGTTACACTTTAGTTAGTGTAGCAAAACCATGGTTAATTTGTGGTTACCATGGTTTAAACACATTAACCATGTTTATTTTTTATTTTTTTGGCTTTATCTGTGGTATCTTTAATGCTGACAGAAAAGTAATTTCTAAATGAATCCCTATTTTAACACACAATGTCATATTATATCCATGTGCACACACTTTTCAATGTTTAGTCGTCAAATCAGCAGAGAGCTGTCACTTTGTACAAAACAGCCACACAGAATGCTCGGATTCCTTCACCTTGCTAACACCATATATTAAATCCTTGTGAGAAACACGCTCACATACACACTCCCACACAGTCCCGCTTTTTCTGCTACTTTTTTTTTTTTAATTACCATTACAGACCTACAACAGGCAATATTATTCTGTACAGTAAAAACATTAAACATCTGAATAATAATTTACACATTCAAAAAGAGGAACCACTAGTTTGGAAAGGCGTCACACAGATCCAAACACAGATACATACGCACAAAGGTCTGAGTCTCTGTTGTCTGGCTCTCTGACCGTTTCAAGCACCTCAATGTGCATCCATCTTCATAAAGAGCAGGACTCACTTATAATGCCCTCAAAGTCATATTGCTCCTGCACTCTGTCTCAGATGGAGAAAATAGAAAGTTGAATTATGACAGGAAGACTTGAGCAAGAGCCAGCGCAGGGGACTGTGAGTTTTTAGCTTGTATTCCAGGCAAGACACCTCACAATGCAAACAAGACTATCCAAATGTAAGAAACAGAAAGGGATAAACATGCAGTGAAAGGTGCTAGACACTAAGAAAAGAGTGATGTGATGCAATGGCCAAAACTCTAAAGTTTCAGTTTGCCTTAGAGGGGTCTGGGTTTGTCTGTAGCACTCACATATTCCAGTGAACCACAAAGACCCCTAAAGAAAGTGTTAAAACCCACACAATGTTCAGTTTATTGAATGAAAATGTTTTTGTAAGGAACAGAAGCACATTAAAGGGATAGTTCATCAAAAAAAAGACCTTGGCTCATCTTCAGAACACAATTGAAGATACTTTCGATGAAAACACCTGAGAGATTTTTGACCTTCCATTTAAGGTTCTTTCCACCAAAAACTTTGACGCTTGATAAAGTTCAAAAGGTCATTAAAGTAATCCATATTAATCCAAGTCTTCTGAAGAGACATGATCAGTTTATAGATTTAGACTTTTACTTACATATAAGCACTGATAAACATGCATACATACTTCATGCATATCAAATATGGTAAGCAGAAGCTAAACCAAGCTTGCCAAGAAATCCTTGGACAGGATGACAAGTATGTACCTAAATGACAAATGAACCTTTTGATTGTTTACGTCAATGTAGTAGCATACTACTATTTTGGCCTCCACAAGACTTATCCAGGTCTCCAATAAAATCACACACACACTGACAAGTTTCACTGATCTCCATTTTATCCATCTCTGAGCAGTGAGAACCAAAGAATCCTTCCTTCCAACCTTCACCATTCTTCATAAAAAAAGTCAGAGGACACGTACAACTTTCTCCATATAGCAAGGTCAGGAGACTGAAATTAATTAGTTTCTCACATTCTTCAAAGTGCCTTTATAACCTCCCATGCCCTGCAAAAGCATCAAGGCTCTGACACACATAAAAGCGACTTACAGCAAGAGTGTCAACGGATGTCCATTACCTGAGCTACATTGAGAGATAAACACAGCCCTGAATTAAAATCATTTGACCTCTTGTACACCACATGCTGGCCTGATCTCTGATTTATATAATCAGAAAAGAATGCTTGAAAAAGCATGCTTTTAGTTGGCACTTGAGTGTTTTACTCAATGCTCAAGTGCATTATCAATGCTTGAGTAAAACGTCTACCACCACCAGTCGGTGATGAATTAATTCACTAAAATTCATTTCCATGGTATCGAGCGTGATTGACTGAATAAGACACTTGCAGTGTCAGATGACAAGACACATATTAAAATTACAGGCCAAAAATTAAACGGCCAGGTCATTTTTGACTAACATTTGCATTTTAAGGTCTGTTCAAACATCTGTTCAAAAGATTTTGTTAAAGAGAATTTTACTAACACACTGAAAGCTACAAGCAAAAGAAGCATAATTAAAAAAAAAAAAAAAAGCTACCACTTATTTTGTGTTGAGCCAATTGACTGGTGAACCTGAGTGTATTAAGATGAAGTCATTTTGGTCTATCAATAACGGACACTTCAAAACACATCCACAAAATATTATTTTCTCAAGAATACACTTACCAAGTCTCACTGAAAAGATACAGTGCCCTCTTCCACTAGAGGAAGTGACTCTATATTCTTTATAGAGTGACTCTGCATTTATGTATTTATAAAGCACCCACATGAAAAGAGCTGAACAGCAAGAGAGAGTCACTGGGAGATAATGAGTATGTATGTGAAGTACCTCTTTCTGCGAGAGTGAACAGGACTCTTTGCCAATGGTTTGCAGTGCAACATGAAGCTGTCCCTCTAAAATCAGCTGTTTGTTGTCCTCCACAACATATGCCTGAAACGGCACATTATATGATTAATACAATGATATGTGTCCTCAAACCTTAAATAAATATCAGTAATGTCAGCATGCATTAATTACAACTAAATTTCTATGAGGTGCTGATCTTCTTTCGACAGTAAACGTGATCAACAACAGTGCTGTTAAACACTGGTGCACTCATCCAAAATCAACCCTTGCAAAGTGCCAAATGCTTAAGTCGATTAGTTTGGCAAACAAACACAAGTTACTTTAAAAACCACAAGTAATGCTTTTAGAAATCACCTTCAATTATAAGGTTTAAATCAGGGCTCTCAAACAGATATTACCTGGGGGCCAGTTAAACAGTTAAAGTGTTTTACAACCAGAGGATAAAATGAGCCAGGGTTGAGCATTCATGGTTTTTAAACTATTCAAGCGCAATAAGCAGCAAAAGAGTACTCAGTTCAATACTTGTGCCTTTTCTGAGACGCTTTACTGTATGCACACCCCCAAAAGGCGCACACATAAAGCAGCTTCTCAGACAGCGCGTGAGTACAGAATTGAGTTCTTTTTCGCAAAATAATTATCATCATGATTTATGAAACTGAAACACTAATTTTATCAAATTTAGCAAATGTATTATTGTATTGTATTTGGTAAATGGTAAATTGCTGCCTCCAAACATTCAAGTATGACTGACATAATAAAATTACTTCTCAAACCCCACCCATGATGAAACAATTTATCTGAGTACCTTCCAACATCATGAAACAATAGAGTACCTTCCAAAGGACGATGATGTCAAGCTCTACTTCGCTGCATTTTTTGACAATACTTGTCCAATCATCATCAGTCCCGCTCTGTGGCGTGTGGCTCTTTCTCTGCATTTGACTAGCACCGCCTGCCGACACACCTCCTCTCCTGGCTTCAGAATGCAGACCCCTCCGGAAGAAAAAATCAGCACACGGAGTGGTACAGCTGACAATCTAAGGAAGGGAAAAAATAGACAAAGAGAGAGAAACACAATAAGGATTGTTGAGAAACTGAATGTAGACGATAATCGGTGACGCTTAATTCTCAGTATCGATCTGAACTAGTAGGGAGAACAAAAGAGCACTCTTACTTGTTCGTTGCCGAGGTTGAGGTCGGCAAAGGTGTATTTTTCTGCTGCATCTAAGGAAGCTGAGGCATTGAAAAAAAAATGTCAATATGTTCAAACTTCAGTATGTTAACCACAGTTTGCAGCGTTTTCATTTGCCATGAAAAGCTGTGATTGTGAAGGCAAAGTCACATCTAGGAATTTATTCGATTTGATAAGAAAATCGTCCAACTCAGCAGTTATTAAGTGCATTTTGGAAATCTTAAACAAAACCTTGTCTTTCCAGACAGAATTTATTAAAGATTCTCAAAACACAATGGACACCCCACCTTCCTCCGTTCTGCATCTGGTGGCTTTGAAGCACAGCTTCCCTCTCTCCCTGCTGGTTAGCTTAGAGTCTGCAAACACAACATGAAATGAAGGCAAAAACAAGAAAGATCATGAGTGTTCTTCCATTTCTTCACAGAAAATCTTTCTTTTTGCTTCTCCCACATCAGAGACTTAAATACACAAAAACAGTTCAGATGTCAAGGCCAGTTAATTAACTCTTCAAAGCAAAGTCAGAATTTAAAAGTGTCCTTGATCCATATTTTACAAGCTGTTTTCTGTGTTTCTTTATTATTGCTTCAAAGTTTTAGTTTTAATTATCCACAGCGTTTATGAACGTATCTTCATGTGAACTCGGGTCATAATTACACTTATTTTAATACGCCATTTGATCGTTTTGTGTGCGTAACAGTCCAAAAAGTAATTCACAGAAATTGTTTGTCTCTGCTGTCAAATCTCATTTGTGCTTATGAATATTCAAAATTTCAAGATATGTCATGCCAAGTTTAATGTCACTGACTTTGCTGGGTTTCTGTATGAAACATAAGATTGATTTTACAAGTTCCCACATTTAACAAGTAGACACCGATTTAGCTTTTGAAGGGAAGTGTTGCGCTCGGTTAAAGATGCATTGAAGCCATAAGTTCGTGTCCACATATTTTCACATTATGAAATGTATTCGCCTCATCCAAGCGGACGGTACAGGATGAACACGTGCATGGGATTCAATTTTCAATTTAGTTATCCACTAAAATGCGTATGCCTGCATGTTTCACACACTCAGCACATTTTCAAAGTGGCCTAATTTCATCTGAGCATTTCAGAGCAGCTGCATCACTTTCTGCAGGGTGTGTATGAGAGCGCGTTTCTCTCTCTTAAGGTACCAGCCGTACAGATGACTCAACACAAATGCAATGTGACCCACTTTCAATAGGCCATTTAAAGGCTGCAGGTCATGGAGTGTATCATCATGTGTCTGTACCTGCTCCCAGCTTCTTTTAATACTCTGCTTGCCCTGCTGGCAATGCAATCAAGTTCCTCTGCATCAATATTCACAGTGCTGGAGGTGCATATGGATTCATGTAGGCAGATCGCTCTTTTCAAAGCACCTTAAAAATGATCCGTCTGATGTTTCAAAGGAACTACAGATGGACCCCCAAACATGAAAATTCCCTTGCGAAAGAACCCCTTCCTAAAATATAAAGGTGGTTTCTATAGAAAGCAATTTATACTGTATGAAAAAAAAAATACTATGCATTATATGAACTATAATTAAATGATTGCTATAGATTGTCATTTTCTACAAAAATTAATAGAAAAATTAGGGCTGTAATAGGTAAACATGTTTATCTACAATATTAAAGAAATATTGTGTAACACTTCACTTAAAACATTTATATATAATGCATTATAAAAGTAGTTTTAATGCATTAATTATGCCTTTGTGTTGATAAAAAAAAAAGAATGCTTTAAGCTAGAATAAAACAGATTTTTTTTTTTGTTTAAAAGGAGAGGCTTTGATCTTTATTTTGGTGTATTGCATATTTAAATATTCATACAGCAGAATATACTGTAGGCCATCAAATTTTAGTGAAAATCATCAAAATAGCTGGCAGTGGCTGGCAATGTGGAGCAATGCTCTTAACCCCAGGTGGCTGCAGGAGGAGTGAAAGTGTCTGCTAAGCGACTAAGTGCATGTAACCAGAGCATACTGGAGGATTCATACCTTTATCTCCCACAGGGTTGATGCACTTATGCAGCCTCCACTGCCGACTGCTGCTGGACACCTGAACTATGTGGAACTCACGAACACCTGCTTCACTCTGACAGAGAGAGAGAGGAATCAAATCAACACACACCATTCACAAGAGATAAGATTAAACGGATCTCCACAGAGAAATCAACTCAGATCACAGATGGTGGCTGTGTGAACACTAATGATCTGGACTGTCAATTCAGCATGATACACTAATATAATACACTAGTATAATAATCCTCTGAAACGTCAATCTTTGATTACAAGTTGAGATAAAGCACATCATAATATCTCATCTGTGCATCCCTAATGCCACAGTGTTCACACGTTTCATGAACTTTAAGAACAGTATTCAAATGAAAAAAGAGCTCACTGTGTTAATGTTCTCTACATCCACAAAGACCAACATGCTGGCGTTTTTCTCCTCTGCCTCTTGCTGTTCTTCTGTGTCTCTCTCTCTGCTGTGCAGCGTGTTGCTGCGGCTGGCCGTGGCTCTGACGCTGAGAGAGCGGCTTGCGCAGATGAAAGCTGTGTGTCGAAGGACCCTGTGACTAAAAGTTTCAGAGAAACGAAGATGAGTCACTGGAATTCGTGTGGTAGTTTTCAAACTCTAAATGATGTTAAAGGCCAATTAGTCCTCTTTAAACGGCAGACAGGAAATTTCCAAATGAAAATGCATACGCTTATGTTTGATTATCAGCCACTTAACAGCGCAAAAACCTCAGTAGACACATGAAAACAAATTAAAATATATTTAACACTCTATATGTAGAATAAGTTATATTTTGGAGATTTTGCCTTTATTAGTACAGCTGAGACGACACAGGAACCAATATTTCTTACCAATATTTTAAAATTCTACTTTATATGTTAAATGATGCCATTTTTTGGTACACCACTTTGCTTTTAACAGGACACAATGGCATTCACAGGTAAAGTAGCTTACATTGTTTGTATAAATAATTAGATAACTAATGTACTTTTTGCATTACAAAAACTGCTTCAGATACATATATTTGTAACTATTATATAAATGTAATTGCATAATATTTTTTTATAAAAAATCATTTATATTATTATTACTATGATTACCATATCATTACTCATAAAAGTATTATCAGTTATTAATTGTTAGTTATATTATTATTATTATATTATTGTAACTTATAACCACAACAGCGTTTGTATTGACAATTACATTAATTTATTAACTATTATTACCATATTATTTATAATAGTATTATTACTATATTATACATAAACTATATATAAAAGTAAAATTGTTACTAATATTAATATATAATAATAGCATTATTATTATAGTTACTGTTAATAATAAATAATTACTTTAATAATAAATTGTTAACAATTAATTATTATTTAATAATAACTTTTGTATTATATGACATAAAAAATAAAATAAATATATAAAATATATCTATATATAAAAAAAAATATAGATATATATATATATATATATATATATATATATATATATATATATATATTATATATATATATATATATATATATATTTCTTGGCAATACAAAAAAAAAGCTTAAATGGCCACGTACCTAAGTTTGGCAGTCTTCTCTGTACTCTCATAGTAAAAGAGGAAGTTGATTTCATGGACACCCTCTCGGTCAGGCCCCCTGAGCCAAAGTGGGATCTGTAACGCCTCCCCAGGTCCCAACACACCTCGTGATAAGGGAATCTCCGCCACCACCGGCTGGTCACCACTAGTGACCCCGAATACTGCTGGTGACACGAGCGACATGGTCGCCACTGAGGGGGGCATGGCCACAGTCTTGTATGCAGAACAGTGCTCTGCTGCTGTGGGGGTCACTGGGGTGAGGTCAGAGGTGGCACTCCCGAAAGTGAAGAACTCTGGGTGTGTGGATGCCACCCGAAGCCCAGTGAGAGGTACTGCACTCACATTCACAAACTCCACCCACGCTTTTCGGATCTCACCACACAACAAACCAGTGGGGAAGTTAATGAAAAACACCTAGGTGGAAAAGGAAAGAGAAACAGATGGTTTATCTAACAGAGGTTTGACTATTGGCATAAAGCCTGGTGCACATGTAGCTTACTCTCGCAAAGAGTAACTGCATCTCCCTGCCAGGAGCAGGAAGAAAAAAAACATTTAGGGCTAAAATAAGATAAAATAAAATAAACGGCTTACGATATGAATTTATTTTAATGATGTGTTACTAATTTCAGTGTTACTGAAGGCAAAATGCTGCAGAATATTTAATGCAAAATAAATAAAATGACAATTATATTTTGTAAGATAAAATTACTTTTTAACTTCACAACGGATTCTATTGCTTTTTCATGGTGATATAATAACAAATGTTTTAGAGTTTTAAAATTAAAAATGGATCTTAAAATAAATCTGGACCGACTTAATTTTTTAGAAGAAAAAAAAAATGTCTCTCATGACTGGAATATCAGTCTAACTGAATCTTTCACAAGATGCATGAGATGATGCATATAAAACCATTCTGATTTTGAATTATTCAAGCCAAGAAAATCCAATGATTGAAAGGAATTGTGTCTGGGCCTGAAAGGGTTAAACAGAGAGCAAAGCCACAGTTAATCACAGTAAAAACCATAATTAATATTTTTTTGTTACATGTAGAGAAAGGTCAATATGAAATCGATATCACAACAAACGAGTGCAAAGTTATTTTTCATAAGATCTGTCAAAGTCTTTCAGTCAAATCAGATTACTGATTATTTCTCAGACATAACTAAAGCACAAAGCTTGAGGACTTTGTACACCATCTTTTTCAAAATAGATTTGATGCTTTGAAATAAAAACTTAAGTCCACCAACTAGTACTTCCTCAGAAGACCTCACGTGGGCACCCCGAATCCCAGAAGCATTGGAACATATGATTTTTGCCAGCTTGAAAGTCTCTCTATTTTTTTTTTTTGGTGATCTTTGTGTAAATAGATGTAATGCTAAATTTATCCAAATGTGTTGTGATGAAGAAAATCTCATTTACATCTTGTATGGCCTGAGGGTGATACATTTTCAGTAAATCCTCAATTTTGGATAAACTGTTCCTACAAGTGATACAGATATTTTAAACAGATTAAAAAATAAATAAACTGATATTGCTCTTACTTGATTTTTGCAGACATTTAAAACAGGATGCTAATAAATTATTTAAATCACTGCAATATTCACAACAAAGCATCATTTTATATATCCCCACCAAATTCATATCTGAAAACACAGGGTTAAAGCTTAAAATCACACAATATGATATGCAATGTGTCTCGATTTAACTGTAACAAGTGCTTTTATACTAGATCTGCTCTAGTTCTCAGGACCATTTTCGCTCCTGTAGTGAATTAAAGCTTAAAATCACAGTTCGCCCCCGTCAAACACACCTCCAGTAAGGGCATAGGTGGAGTGATAATGGGGTTGGTCTGGTCCATATCTGACGGAAGTCTTTTCTTCTTTGGTCATGGGTCATATTGAGTCTGGGTCCCTGGATCTCCAGATTCTGCTGTCCACGAACACACATCAGATCCTCGGCCAGCGAGCCTGCAACACAAACCAGCCACATCTACAGTTAGTGTTACATCAGATAAATGACTTTAACTGTTGCATTCAGTGTTTACAAAACATCAAAGAATGAATGTTTGTGATACACCTTCACTGTCGCCCACTTCTCCAGTGCCCAGGTTGTACACCACACCAAGAACATGCAACTCTCCGGTCTTATGAGGAAGCAACCTCAAACGGGCCTGAGAAAGCGAGAGAGAGACAGAGCAGAATAAACACAAGAACAAAAAGCCCATTCAGGTAAAGCAATGGGGGGAAAAAATAAATTAGAAGAAGAGCGATAAGAGAAAAAAGGTGCACAAACCACTTTGGTCTCCTCTGGACTTATGGTGAACTCTGGAATGACTTGTGTATCAATGATGTCATTGAGGGCTGTGGTCTGGAATGGATTCAAATCAAACTGATGAGAAACTCAAAGCTGGGCACTCAGGCACGAAGACCCGAGAGACAATTAACAGCCTTACTTCTTTCTCATTGCTGACGGTTTCTCTGGTTGTGCCGTCCTCAGGGCCTGAGAAGTCTTTCAGAGTAAACTTCCACAGCAGAGACAGAGCCGACAAAGCCAAGGGAACCTTCAGGGGGTTACGGAAAACCACCTCCACAATGAAGGGCTCTGTGATGCAAAACCAAGAAAGAAGCCGATGTATTAATAGCAAACGACATGACAGAAAATAATGGGAAACAGGAACAATACATGACTCAGATCTGAGGATGCACCGGTTGAGCTGGTACAGTAAAACTACAAAAGACTTCATAAACCCTGAAGTATCAATACAGTCACTGCGTCACATAAAAATATACATTTAAATACAAATATATATGCATGGGATTGTGTGGCTATTGTTATTTATTTCAATCTATTTATAAGATCATGGTCTGTAATTGTGAACAACTGATGAACAAAAACAGCAATCTGATCATATGTAGTTTAGGCCTAAATTATGACATTCAATTATACATTACCATATACATTACAGTGAAAACATTAATATTAGGGCTGCATGATTTGGGGAAATAAGTCTAATTGCAATTTTAACCAGGAAAAAAAAAATTGCAATTTGTGATTTAAAATGCAATTTATAAAAAATTTACAATAACTATATATATATTATTAATCATGTGGGGGTGGGTATATATATATATATATATATTATATATATATATATATATATATAGATATATATATACACACACCACATGATTAATGATGATTATTAATTATATGCTAAATAAAAATATTAAACAAACTAAGAAATATTACTCTTGTAAAAAACACTTTCGTTATTAAGAAATAGAGTATTTAAGCCCTAAATCGTACAATATAATAATTAGAAAATAATAACAATAATAATTTTATTTTACACAAAAACTGAAAGGATACCTGTTAACATGGAGGCAGCCTATAACTATACATCATTAGAAAGGTACTTGATTCCACACAAAAAACTCTTAAAATCAATTTGTTTAGAAATAGTATGTTTTATTTGATGTGCTATGCTGCTGAAATATTTGCTAATGAGGAATACAAAGAAGTAGGGAAGATGGCAGCATCACTAAAGGGTGTTTTGCAGGTTCTTCCTCTTCCTCTTTACTCTTCCCCTCTCGCCGTGGGGTGTTAAAAGGGTGAATACCCGGCCATTATGATAACTAATTCATTTCTATGATCAATACTAGTCTTGCACCACTAGATATAGCACTGATGAGGCTGCAGGATAATTCAACCGGATCCATAAGCAGCCCCATAAGACATCAAACGCATTAACGAAGACCCTAAACGTGCACATCAAAACCTCCACAGAATCCAAGAGTTTGTTTCAATGGAGCAGTCAAGGCAATATAGATGTCTTCAAATCAAAAAACTGGAAGACCAGATATAAAGCACAAATAAAAATGCTTAAAAGGTAGTTGATGTACGAGGGAAAACATACCCTCCACTATGGCGAGGGGGTGTCTGAGGTTGTCTGTCTGACTGTTCAGGCAGCATTGGGAGGGCTGGAAGGTGATGGGCACCGTCCCTCTATTCGCTACTGAGACGACCTGCTCCTCCAAACTCCCTCCACAGCTGGGAAAGATCCGGTCAAACTCCTGCTCCAAAGAGACATGGGTTGCGGCTTGTTTCTCACCTGTGGAAAATCAAGTAAGAGATTACCTAATGCCACTGGTACTGTACATGCCAGTCAGTCTGATCAGTAATCACATACAGATGAGACAATAACATGGGCTCCCTTTTGGAGCCAGTCAGTCAGTGAATTGCAGTTTAAAGTCACTTCCCTTCACACATTTCTTCTCTCCTTACAAATATGATTGACAAATCATGGCAGCGGAAAGGGAATATTATCAGGGTTCCCACTCTTTCATGAACACCAGAATGAAGGACTTTCAAGAACTTTTTAAAGCACCATTTATTTTATATAAAGCACCCATCAAATCCACACCCCAGCATTTGTAGCGTCATGAAAGACCTCTTACAGTACTCAACATTTCACTTACACTTAACATTTAAATTAAAAAATTCAGAGTAATGAGGTTTTGAATTTGTAGATTTCATAAATTTAATCCATTTTGAGCAGTTGTGTTCAAAGGAATTTTGAATTTCCCAAATATTGATAAAAATATATATATTCTTACATCAAACTGGTTTTGCTGTAATTCCTTTAAAAGATTTACATTTGAAAGAATTTCTCAATTTTTAAATGATTAAAAAGAGGTTAAACAGGGCTCTACGCTTTCTTTTGTTTTTATGAGCAAAGTCAAAAATTCCAGGAGCACCTTCTAATCAATAATCAAAAATAATGATCAAAAATTATCATCAAAAATTACATTACCCATTTCGAGATGATATTTGGCTCCTTAAAGAGATTTACAGGGGATTTTGTTTTTACCTTTGTGATGGCATTTTTCTAACTTTATTAAAAGTATGTCATCTTTTGTCAAATTCAATTTTTTTTTAATTTCTAATTAAAACAACAAAATAAAAACAAGTAGAATAAGAATAAGTTATCAATCAAATTAAATCAGTATTAAAAAAAAAAAATTGTACTACAGAAGAGGAACAGAAGGTGGCTTGTAGGTGTATTTTCAGACAGTTTAATGAGGCTCAGTGGTTGGACGAGTTTATCCTACTCAAATGTGTGCATACGTTTTTTTATGCAAATTTTTTAAAAATTCTGCGCATCTTGGCGTTTCCCATCCAGCGTTTTTATGCAATATTCCAAAATGCGCATAATAATAGGGTTGATGGAAACGCAGCTACAGTTGCACGCAGTAGTTTTCAGTTGCAAATGCACTGCTTCTCCATAGATTCATGCAGGGCTGCGCAATGTGCGCATCAGCTCGCATGCTTAGCTTTTTTCAGCGCCACCCCATCTCCACTCCAATCATTAGCGCGCTTTCGTCTTGCCTTTGACAGCACATATAAGAACATTTTTGAAATAGCACCATTCTACAAAACAATATTTATTTCAAGCACTTTCAAGGACCTATATTTGTTTTCCAGTACTTTCCAGGCCTTGAATCCATGTGTCTGATACTCAAGTACTTTCAAGAAGCGTGGGAATCAAGAATAAATAAACTTGAGAGTTGGCTTATGTCCAATCAGCAGGTGTCTCAGATGATTTTTGGGATTCAGAGCCTAAGGCATGGAAGCATGCAATGGAAGAGACAACAGGTACATACATTCAGCATTCAACACCACACCACTAAAGCCTCCCTCTCTTTCAGTGTGAGATCCTGGCAAAGACTTTAATTTAAAAAGGTTTTCACACCTCCTCAGGCCTGTTCTCTTCACTCCATCATCTACTCACCATTTTTTTAAACACACATCTGAGTTCCGTGATATTCCTGAAATTAGAGTCTTTTTGTTTGCTTCTCTTTAATTGGAGTGAAGCTCGCTGCAGATATTGAATGTGGTAGTCCATGTCATTTCTCTCATTTTAAATGTAATTTATTCTGTCATGTAAGACTCCTCTTTTTTGAGTCTCATTTGAAGTTCTCACAGGAAATTACTTTTTTATCTCAGAACATAAATGGTGCTGTGTTCATCTTCATTTCACTGTGGGCATGATGGGAGAAAGGTCTTCGCAACTGTGCGGATGTTAAAAATGTCATTCGTACACTTTCTTGTGTACATGAATGTGTGAGGCAGACGGAGGCTGCTTACCTTCTGCGAGTCTGGCGTTCATGGCCGAAGAAACACGCGTGTCTGTGAGCTGTGCAGGCAGGGCAGAGGCAGCTGCGGGAGGGAGCCGTCACCAGCCAACTGACTCATGCTCTGAGGGCAAAAAAAGTCAAAGTGTCATTAATATCAGCACCACTTGAAGAAATGGTTCTTCTTTTTCACCTACAAGTTGTACTCAGGCATCCACTGAGTACCATCCCTTCTATAGGTATATATAGATAAAGCTCACGTGATCACGCAGTGCTTCTGCACATTAAATATATGCCCCTAAATGATTAAAACGATTAGTAAAAAAATAACTAGTGACTTTTTCGAACTAAGTTTAAATCAAATAAACTATAAATATTAGATGAACCAATTCAAAAAAAAATCATAATAATCTTATTATGTATTCAGGCCAGTGTTGATGAAACAGACTCAACCAAACGATGATGAAAGAGCAGTCTCATGCAAAGACACAGACGGTTAAACTCAGGGTTAAAGTCTGATTGTAGTGGGAAAAAAACTGGGTCATCATTATCCTTCAGAAATCATACTAATATGCTGATTTGATTCTCAGGAAACATTTCTTAATATTACCAATGTTGAAATCAGTTGTGCTGCTTAATATTTCTGTGGAAATGTGATTTTTTTTTCAGGAATATTTAATGAATGGAAAGTTCAGAAGAACAGCATTTACTTGAAAAAGAGAAAAAAAAAATTATAAAAACATAAATAAATAAAACAAATACTGACGCCAAACTTTTGAACAGTAGTGGTATATTCCAAGATAAAATGTATTTAGTACAAATATCATGAATGAATCATTCAGAAATAGCAATGGTTTGCACAACATGACTTTGATTTGCTAGACAAAAACTTTTCAAATATTTATAATATTTTAACAAAAACCGCCATCATTAATCAAGAGACTTTTCTTCATTACAATATCAGAACACTTTTACAATTCTAACATTTTAACAATGAATTGTGAAGTGTTTATTATAAAAAGCAAATATGATTTTCAATTTTAAAGTCAATTTTGATTTCATCTTGACTAAAGGCCCATTCACACAAGGTAGAAAACTATAATTTTTTAATAATTGCTCTAATTCTATGAAAATATGGAAGTTCAACCACAGCACTAATGATAATGACACAAAAGAACTATAACACTGTCCAGTTGATTTCCAGCTGATGAAAGATAAAAACAATGGCCGGAGCTCAAGCATTTAAAGTGGCAGACGACATAACTGCAGCGCTCTCTAATAAACAGAATGCAATAAGTCAGTCATAAGTAATGGAAGTGTGTGTGTGTTGCTGCTAACCTTGTACACATAGAGGTATTCCCTGAGGAAAGCAGCCTGCTGTATAGCTGACTGTTTGCTGTCGTTGATGAGAATGTGCCGGAAGGCGGCCACTGCGTTCTCTGGCTGCCGCAGCGTGAAGGACTGCCGACCGATGGTGAAGTTGATGTGATCTTCAGCCAGTTTCCAACCTTTACCTTTATACACCTGCAACGCCTGGGCAGTAGCACCTCAATGCATGTGCTCTTCTGTAACAGAGAGAGAGAGAGAGGGACATTGTGAACTGACTGACATGTTTTAAAGAATGTGCCTGCATCTGATCTGAGCTGTTAAAGGCAGCTTTTGTTTTATTCATGGCAATAAGCAGCAAACTTAGACATGTCAATCAATCTACAGCATTTTCCAGCAGGATTTCAGTATTTGATGCTCACTGATTCACTGTGATGCTGACAAGATGTGTACATTTTAGGAAAGTGTGTTTCTTGCATCTGCCATCATACCTGTCCAGCTTTGCTGAAACGATGACCAGCCAGTATCATATGGAAGGCAAACTTCCTGACCATGGGGGTGCGCATATTAATGAAGCAGTGAGCCGCCTGCTCCAACAGGAGTGCACTCCGCAGATCAGAGTCCTGTCAGAGAGGGAAAGAGGCAGTGAAGTGAATTGGGTTTGTCTGAACTGTGTGACAAGATAACACTGGCCTAGCCAACAGCGAGTTCGAAGCAGGAACACCTGTTTGAAATGCCACGCTCGAAGTTTTGAGATTTAGAGTCACCCAGCATCAGCTGGGACTTGAGCTCACCTCACTGGTCATCTTGATCAGAAGTGTGGCAGCATCTGAGTATTTGGCCTGACTCTTCAAAATCTCAGCACTTAAAATACAACACCGCTCAGCCAATAGCATGTTTCTGTGACACAGACACCAAGAACAATGTCTTATACACATTATACGCATGCAGCACATTTCTGATAAAATCTGAATGATCTTTCCATAATGTACTTAAGCATTTAAGCAACATAAACTGATGTCTGACCTAAAAAACAGACGCGCCAGCTAAAATTTAATTTTATTTATCTAAAGTACTACTAAAAGCAATAAAAAAGAAAAGAAATTTAAAAGCCACAAAAAGTAATATATGGGCCTAAAAAATGGTAACCAAGAATTATTTTTTATTCATTAGGTTAAAAAAAAAGGAAGCTAAAATAAAAACTGATTGATTGATTTAATAATAAAAACATTAAAACACTGAAGAAATTTCTAAAAGCCACATAAAGTGATGTACAATCTAAAAAAAGGTAGCAAATGAAATCTAAATTTGAAATGAAAATGCTTCATAAATAAATAAACAAAAATAAAACACTAAACTAATTTCTAAAACCACATGAAGCAATGTCTGGCCTAAAAAAGTAAGACACAACTAAAATTAATTAATTTTATTTAGTTATTTAATAAAAATAAACTAAGCTAATTTAAAAACTAAATAAATAAATGAAAAGAAACATAAAACAGGAAGATTTTTATTTAATTTCAAATTGTAATAAAACACAGTAAAGTACTAAACTTATTTTTTAAATTCAGTATGAAATACTGAAGCAGTAATTCAAATGGTTAGTCACTCAATGAATTACAATTCTTGAAATAAAACTAAATGTTACCAAATAAAAAAACATAATATTTACTTAATTTTGTTTTTAAATTTTTAATTAAAATACTAAAAACATTAAACTATGTTACCAAATAGTATATAAATGGGGGTGGGTAAGAAAACAATCAATGCAAAACCAAATGCAAGCGAATGCTTGTTCTTACTTGCACACTTCTCTGTAGGTCTGAATAGCCGTGTCCATATAGTGTGCCGGGTACGGCCTGGGTGCCCCGCTCTGCAGAAAGGCAGCGACAGCAGCCATCTCCTTTAGAGACAGAGACAGCAGACAGTCAGTCTGAGACGAGTTTAGACAGTCCACAACTGATGGATGTGGAGCTCATTTCCAGCAGTAGCTGCTCTATGACTGTGGTGTGCGTCTCACCAGCGCTCCTGCAGCATACAGCATGGCCTGGTCAGAGAGGAAGTCCTTCTTGGCAGTGTGGTAGCAGTTGTAGGCCAGCTCATAGTGCTGAACGAGGAAGCAGAGGTCGGCCATCTTCCTGATCTGAAGCTCTGGAGCCTCTGAGGGATATCTGATATCACAGAAGTCAAGAGTCAGATAAGATGTAGAAAAGAACGGTTTTATTTGTACTTCAAGTCACTTACAGCAGCCCTGCAGTGTTCTTTAGTTCAGCAATGCTCTTCTCTGGGACCTTCCCTCCACCAAACAACTTCTTAGTGGCGGAGAAAAGAGATCGGCTCAGACCTTTTCTTGAGACAAGCTAGAATGAGAGCGAAAGAAAGATGAAGAAAATTATAGAAAAGAGAAGCCCAAAAGCGGTGTTAGAAAATATGTTTGCATTACTGTCAAAAGTTAAGGAAATTAATATTAATAGACCCTCGACTCTTGAGTAATTTAAGCATATTAGATAAGGATTATTTTGAAAATATAATTGATTATTAATTATCTGCATATTAATGATAGGAAAACAGCAAATAAATCTACAACAAAACAATGGTGGAATGAATTAATACTATACAGCCAATAAGAATTAATCATAAAGTTATGCATGTAAGGAGGAAAACATAAAAATAATAAGATATTGGAGCCAATATTAAATAAAACATGACTGTCTGAGTGAGTCTAATGTATAAGAGGTTATGGAATAAATATCATGTACTGTACAATTTAAATAACACAGATCTTTCTTTTTATTTTACATTTTTAACTTCTTTGCTCTTTATTTTGCTAGTTTATATATATATATATATATATATATATATATATATATATAGATATATATATATATTATATATATATATATAGTAATATATATATATATATATATATATATATATATATAGATTTTGGTTTTTTTTTTCTTTTTTTTTTTTTTACATTAATTTTTACTTTGCATTAATTTACTCTATCTATATACATTTTCTTTTTTCCAAAAGCAATACATAAAAAAATGTTTCTTGAGCAGCAAATCAGCATATTGGAATGATTTCTAAAGGATCATGTGACACTGAAGACTAGAGTAATGATGCTGAAAATTCAGCTTTACATCACAGGAATAAATTACATTTTAAAATATATTAAAATAGAAAACAGTTATTTTAAATTGTAATCATATTTCAAACTATTATTTTAAAATATTACAATTTTACAAAATTTTTGATTAAATAAATGCAGCCTGACTGAGAATAAGAAATCTCACATCCCCTTGTCAACTTGTCACTTCCTCCAAATAAAATACACAACTACCAGGAAAAGAGAAGAAAAGCGAGTCAATCAAAGCAGAGACTTGAGATGAATTAGATGGTTGGTGTGTGTTTATGTACCTGGTCGTTTAGCTGCCGTATGTTCTTCTCGATGTGTGGCAGTAATCCTCTAAAGGTAAACTCCTGGATAAACTGCCGGATGTGGTCGTGGTCATTCAGGGTCAGGCAGGTTCCTCGAGGGGTCGGGCTGGTGTGAGAGGTCCCGCTGGCCTGTTTTTGAGGTCTCATCTCATCCACATTGTTTACAGACTGACTAGCATCGTTGCCAGGGTAACCAGCATCAGTGAGGTGGTCCAGCTGCAGAGGATGAGTCTCTGAGATGCAGTCTGTAAACACGAGAGGAACATCTAATTAACACTAGACAATCATTTCTCATCAATATGAGGCTTATAACCAAAATCCCTGATAATGGGGTTCAACTGAGCCAGACTAACCTCTAATGGATGGATCAAGACCATCTTCCTCTGCACCAATGTTGTTTTCAACCGCATTACTCACTGCAGATTCTTCATATAGCTCCTATAAAACACCACCAGGGATAAGGAACATCTCATTCGGCGATCAAGTCAAAGAAATCTAACATAGACATACAACAGAGTAATTCCATAAGGCTAATACATGTTGGAGGAAACAAATAATTTCAGTAATTACCATTCTTTCATGTCATCAGATAAGTCTCTAACTTCAATAATGTAAAAACAATTAACACAGCAATCAAAACCTATTTTAGTTTTACAAAAAAATTCATCACATTCACTGTAAAATAAATATGACCTGCAACGGTTACCTTAAACACATTAATACATTTATATTGATTCAGCGATATTAAATGTTTTTTTTGTTTTTTTTTTTTACTTGAGTAATACCAGCTGACAGTTTTTCAGTTTTGCGATAACTGTTAAATATAGACTGAAAAAAAATGCTATATATATATATTATATATATATATATATATAGATAAATAATATATATATATATATATATATATATATATATATATATGTATATATATATTATAGCAGCTTACATTATAACCTTTGTGAGTTGACAAAAAGACGATTATCATGAAAAAAAACAAAAACAAAAACAAAACTATATTTACCTGCATTTCATTTGACCATTAAACAATGTCAGAGAGCCGTGAACATGGAAACAATTAAATCATTATATTATTGAATTATTAACATATTCACAACATTTAAATATTACAACCTCAGGGGGTACTTCAAGTAAATATTTGAGCTTAAATGGGTTCAGCTGACAAAAGTTTGAGAATGCCTGTATTATAGTAATATTTCATAATATTTGGTAAATTAATTTTAATTTTACTGACCACAGTGGAAGAACAATATAAAACATCTATATTATTGTGTAATATGTGTAATATTATTTGTATATTATAATAAAATATTTTTTTCCACCACGTTCCATAAATTCAATTTATGAAATACAACAAAATATTGCATTACACTTGTACCCCGGATTTGCAAGGTTTACTATCAAAACCTTATTCTTGGCCAGAATAAGCTGCTATGTGGACCAGACCTTTAGATGGTAATCAGAAGTTTATGAGTTGTATGTTCAGAGCCTGAAGTGAGGTTGTGGCACTCACAGGGTTGTGTATGCTGGTCTTGTGTAAGTACTGACTCCAGGGGTCCGGCATCTGTTCGTCCGCACCAGTGCTACCACTCCGGGAGTTTATCTTGAGCAGATAGCAGCCCTGGGTACCATACCGCTGTTTCATATCCTCGTACACAGAGTCCGCCCTGAGAAACACAGAGATAGACATTAATAGCTCTATACCATCATAAATATATAAGACAGCCAAATCTTTCTCCCCACAGTCAGGTTATCTTCTGTTCATCAGACCTTGAGGCTGCAGGCAGCACACGATTACTGTGATTGGCAACTTATCTACATGCAGAATTCTCTGAGGAGGAAGTGAAAGAAAAGCAAGCATTCCTGTCAGTCAGCTGATGCCAGAAATTTAATATTCATAGAAAAACGCTTTATAAATGCAGTTCATGTTGCCTTTAAGATTCATTTTTATTCTACTCCTAATATGTTCTCTAATTAAATGTATGCAGTCACAAAGGGGAAGCAGAAACGTTTTCTCCTGACATCACTTTAGTTTTAATCCCTGAGGCAGGGTTGGATACATGTTCCCAGTGTTCATCAACCCTGTCCGTTTAATTGCAGAATCAGAACATCAAAAGCTTTGAACTGCATATTGAATAAAGAGCATTTATGATTCACTAGGTGCTGGACATTTATTCAGTAAAAATACAACCATCAGCTAGAATCTTAAAGATATTTTTTGTAGTAGTAACAATGGATCATGAGTGAACACATACTCTTGCACACATAGATCTATGCAAATGCACACAATAACACTAACAAAAGTACTTATAGGACAAGAAGTTATTACAAATATTTTGACTTTTTTTTTTATTCACCCTGATGTCGCTTCTGGCCAAAATAGTCTATAATACAGCATAAAGCTTCCTCCAGTGGAAAAGTCTATCCTCTGTTTTGTCCTCTCACATCAAAATCCACTGGCATATTTGTTTAGAAATGTTTTTGCTTGTAAACCATGCTTGATCGGTGCATATTTCTCTCCTGATTCAGACAAGATGACTTTTTCACTGATGAAAGCAATATTATAGATAGAGGAAGCAATGGTATTAATGATGAATTGGTTTCTTACAAACACAGTTTTTCACTTCACACAATGGTAATTGATAGACAGGAGTTGTTTGGATTACTGTGCATCTTTTTATCGGCTGTTTGGACTCTCATTCTGACGGCACCCATTTACTGCTGAGGATGATGAAGTGATGTAATGCTAAATTTCCATAATTTTCTTCTTAAGAAATTAAAAATGTAAAAACATAAGAACTTCTTAATTTTTCAAGCATGGCATTGAAGTGGTCAAATATCCAAAAATGAACACAGAAGCTTCTACAAGAGTCAATCAATGATTATTCATCAGACTGTTTGGCTGTGTAAAAGGTTGAAAAAACCTAAAAACAAGCAACATGGGTACAGGAGAACACTTAATACAGATGCGCACACACACCTCTGCTCGTCTCCCTCACTGATATCGTGGAGCAGGACATAATATTTGAGTGTGTTGGGGATGAACCATTTGGGATGAGTGTATTCCCCACTGTGCTGGATTCGGTGCTGTTCCTGTGACAGCTTGAGAAACTGCTCTGTCGGCACCGCCTCACAGGACGACACCACCAACATACCTGCAGCCGAGTTCAGGAGATCTCACAGAATACAGATGGACAAAACTGCTAAACTGTGCTGTACAAAAATACATCATCTTGTTTAAAACCAATTAAATCAAACCTCTGGCTGGACAGGGTGAAAAAGTCTGGATTTTTCTTATGGTCAAAATTTCAGTGCGTCGAGTTATTAGGAGAGAAGAGTGAAGAACGTGGAAGGATACAGGCCAGGTAGTGGTTGAGGAACTCGTGCTCCGATGCTGGCATGGACTGCAGGAAGTTCTCCCGGTAAGTCTCAAACCATGGTGTTGTTGCTGTAAGTTAAACACAAAGAAATATTGTCTTGTTCAGAAACAAGATTATTACAGGCCGCATGACCAGCCCTGCAGGCGGGAGAGGAGAGAAGCACACTATGAAAGCAAAGACGAATAGAAAACCCACAAAGAAATGTGATATTCGCTGGAAGAAATTATAACAGATGACATTAATATAGCAAGTCTCTTTTAAAAATGAAAGAATGCTTTAAAAAATAATGAAAATCCAACAATCTATTAGTTCCCCAACAATTAATTTAAATATAAATACAGGTCTTCAAAAAAGCGGCACTTAAAATGCTCTCCATTATCCTGCAATTATAAAGCATACACATAAGGTCACATGAGTGAAATATTGTGGGCAAAAAAGTCTATTGCCTCTTGTTAACAGAGTAGTGAACATTACACACTGAAGTCAAACCAAGCAGCTTCCTGTTGGTTTACGAAGCAACTTCAACCAGTTGCATAATAATAATGTGGAAAATTCTTTTGGCCTCGCAAGAAATTCCTGTGTGGATTCTTATTGAAATTACTAATTTGTCCCACAAAACAATAGAACGTAATCACACCTTAAAGGGTTAGTTCACCCAAAAATGAAAATGAACCCATAAATTGCTCACCCTCAATTCATCCTAGGTGTACATGACTTTCTTCTTTCAGACGAATCCAGTCGGAGTTATATTAAAAATAGTCTTTGATCTTTCAAGCTGTTTAATGGCACTCAGCGTGTGTCGCAGTGCATCAGTCCAAAAGAAGTAAAATAAAAAGCGCCCATCCTTAATAAAAAGTGTCTCACACAGCTCCGGGGGTGAACAAAGTCTCCGGGCAGATGACGTATGAGGTCAGCTTTTTTTATGGGCTAATTTTCATTTTTGGGTGAACTAACACTTTAAATCACTTTTAATTCAGATTCAACCCTTTTTTTTTTCGAGACAGAATGTACAAAACAGGTTGACATTAGCATTCATGATCAATTTCCCCCCTTTAAATCTATCCAGGGAGGAGGGTAAGATGAGGATGTATTGATTTTTATGCTCCAGCTTCATTAGTTGAATGCCTTGACATTTCGTCTCAATCAAAGGCCCTCTCAGAATCATTCATGAAAATAAGCACACAGCATGAATGACGCACTACAATCCAGCAGCCTCACGTTCAATTCTTTATCTGGGTAGAGCTTGTACACCATGTCTGCACTACAGCACAAAACAACATATAATTTTCATTAAAATCAAATAAGCGCATCACTTGCTTGCAGTAGCTCAGATGATTACAATGGCAACATTATAGTTAGACGAAATAGGCTAATTTACATACTTTTTCTTTAACTTTTACTTGTGCTTTAACGCAGAAGTCTTTAACTTTTTTTTAGGTCCAAGGTCCTCTTGACAGGTAAATATGAACCCCCATTACATACTGAGTGTTCCATTAGAAGTCTGGCCTACGGCGATGTGTATCATGCACCATACTAATGTTTTATACAGACTTAGTTCTAATACAAAGATTGTTTTATTATTTAAAACAACCATCATTGTTCATAAACTTGTACTTAATTTTTTTTTATGTAGGAGGGACAACTAAACATTTAGATTTATCTTATTTTTGTATAATGAACATTAATAAGCATACCCACTGCAGTAACACTGTTAAAGGTTTGATAAAGGCAGTTTCTTTTTGTTAATCATAATTACAATTATTAATTTGAAGTTACTTCCATAATTCATAATATGAAGTGATTAAGTATATTTCTAAGAAATGTGTCTGATTTCTCATGAACATGACCTTAAACCAAATATACATAGTTCCTACTCAGACAACCTACCAGGCATTTTTGAAAATGTGTTTTGAACATCCTAAATAAATATGAAGTAAACAAATATAGTAAAAAAAAAATCCAAATGTTTAATTCAGCGAACTTTAAACTCGACAGAGCATTAGTGTATCAATACAAAAAAAAAAAAAAACCTTGTAATGTTTACTGGAAATATTGTATACATACACAAAAAAAAAAATCTAATATTAAAAACAAAACAATAAAATAAGGGGTGTGCTCAAAATATCGATTCTTAGATACATACCGATATAATAAAAAAAGATACAGTATCGACATTCTAGCCCTTAGTATCGATACTCCGCCCAGCCATTAGGGGGCGCAGCGGCCCGCGAGAGTCTTAAGTCATAGGATAAAGCTAGCATTACCAAGAGTATCCTCAGGTTATTGTTTTGTTGCTGCAGTGATTTTTGTTCAACTGCCTTTTTGAGGACAAACCTGTTTAGCCTTAAGATTTAAAAATCCATCCTGTTATGAGGTAGATTAGATTTGTTGTTGTGCCAAATGTTAAAAGCAAGATGTAGCATTTAAGTGATTTCATAGTGAAATATGTTATGGCAGTACATGGTGTCACAAAAAAAGAATTATAAGAAGATTTAATAAGAAGAATAATAATAAGAAGATTTTGTGCTTGTGTGAGCTCAGACTGTACCCTTGGAAAGTTAAATGTTGACTTGTGGTAATTTCCAGATTAATACAATTTGTGTACAATTAATCAGAGCACTTAAAGTTGCAAATATTTAAGCAAAAATGCACTTTGTTATAATGCACTTTTGTCTTCAATAAATGGAAATTGAAGAAAAATGCAGAGTTCTGTTTGTTGAGTAAATGTGTTGTCAGCATTAACTAATTGGCTCTGGCCCATGTATTTTTATTGAATCGTATCGAATCGTGTCACATTGTATCAAATCGTATCGAGACAGCTCTGTATCGAGGTACGTATCGAATCGTGACCTGTGTATCGAGGTATGTATCGTATCGCCAGGTTCTCCAAGGTATACAGCCCTAATGCATATACATATATATACATATATACATATATATACATATACAAATATATTACATATATATATATATATATATATATATATATATTATATTTAAAAATAAAAAAATAACAAATCATCTATAATCAAAAGTATAAACACATCACATAAAAAAAAAAAAAAAATATAAAATTATAAAAAAATAACATAATATATATAAATATATATAAAAATACTAATATATATATAATATATATAGATATATATACACATATATATATATATATATATATATACAATATATATATATATATATATATATATATTATATATATATATATATATGCTACAGAAAAAACTATTAATTAGTTAACTGCTATGACCCTGTGCCCACTTATATATGATATTGGCCTTGTTTTATGGACAGCCCACTTACAATGAACCCAGACACTGAGAACTCAGATCATGGTTTTCAATACATTAAGGTAAAAAAGCAGATATTAGGTACATTATATTGGTACTTAATGAAATATATGGTTATAACTAAGAAATATACAGGCACCAATACGCCAGCTGTAATACTGGAAACATTGTCACAGTTTTTTACTGTAAATTTAATAAAAAGGAACCAATATTTCACATTAAATCAAACTGAGGAACTACGTTAAGATTTATTCTGTTTGGATTTCAGAAAAAGTGCATGTAAATCTCTTCTTCACAGCAAAGAGGAAAAGAAACTAGACTATAAAGTGAGGCACATTCTAACTGAATGGGTAAAATGACTCATTGAACTAAAATCTCACAAACAGACCCCAAACATTTCTGAAATGTTTCTGAATTTAACTTAAATTTCAGTCAAAACAGTTAACTATTTTCTGACTGTAAATTGGAACACTAACTGAAGAGACCTCTAATCCATTATTTGACAAAGCAATGGACACATCTACCACTGAGAGTTTCAGCACAATGAGTCTCAAATACACAAACACACATAAAGCTAAAGAACCACCACCAACATCCAGAGAAAGCGGAGGAAGCTGGATTGGAAAGAGGAAAGGAGATTTAGTGACAGTTCTGCTACGGAGCGAGCTGGGACGGAAAAATGATGTGGAGAAGGCGACTGAGGAAAGCCCTCTCACACACTCCCAGCAGGGGAAGGAAGGTAATACCTGTGTAGTACTTGGACGAGCTCAGCTGTGTGAGTGTTTCTTTCCAGTCAGAGTACCAGGGAACGCTCGCTTTGACCGTGCGGTCTGAGAGGAGAAGAAACAGGCAGTCTGGTTAAAGCTCACGGACAGGAACCACAGAAGTGTAACGCATCCAAAACCAAAACACAGCTGATTATTTGAACTATTTCACATGATGAAATAGCTGGACTATCAGGTTCTAGGATGAAGTATTTCATTAATATTCATTTTCTGTGAACTATTCCTTTTGCAGAAGAGAACTTCTATAAAGTGTTAAACTGAGCTCGCACTGCAGATCCAGAAAGAAAATGAGCATTGTCCTAAAATCCCATTTTCCTGATCAGCTTAAACATGAGCATGTTCATTTGGCGCCTCACGCTGTGAGAAAAAGCAATCTACTAAATGTAGGATAATGAAGTAAACTCAAAAGTTACATACATTGACCAAATTGTAACATACTTTGCCCTTGAGACACACATAAAACACAAACTACTGGTACCTGTTCTAGCAGAAGCAGAAGCAAAAAATAATGGAGTTGGATGTTTCTGGAGAAGTCTATGGGTCAGGGTGAGTAGAGCACACACACAGCAAACCAATGCTTTAAAATCATCATGAAAAACCATTCACAACCCCTTCTCATTCCATAATGTGACACATTTCTGAGGGAAACTGCTGCATGAAAAATCTAGAGCACAATGTCTTTTTTTTTTTTTTTTGAGAATGTATTGGATTGTGAAAAGCAATCAGAACCCCGAAAGTGAGTTTGCAGATTGTGGATGGGATGATAATTTTGTTTGAGGAATCAGGCTTTTTTTAAGTCTCTACCTGCAAGGAACTGGAATAATGGCTTAGATTGGGAGCCTAAAGGTCAAGTTCATGGTCAAAAGCAGTTTGACGTATTGAAAAGGTAAAAAAAAACATCTCTCATTAAAATCTATCCCCAAATCTATCATTATTTTTGTTACATTACTTTATTCTGCATGTAAATCTGCAAAATTTTAGAGAGGATGCTTTACAGAGCCTAAAGCATTGCCTAATAGCTACTTGGCTATTGTTTAACCTTAAGTTATCTGCCCCACAGTTCTAGATGACATCACTAGAAAAAAAAAAAGTTTTTTCAGAAGTGGAAGACATTATTTTCATCACATTTGGAATGATGTGCACTAATAAATTTTGCGCAATACAGTGTTAATATTGTTAACTAAAACTAATTAAAAGTTCATTAAAATAGCATTTTGTTATTTGAAACAAAGCTAATGTAAAATAAAATCTAAATATTACATGAAAAATATAAACTTATATTTGAAAAACGAAAAATGTGCAATTTTGCCTTGGCTACGAACTGAAATAAGTTTAAAATAAAAGCTTACTCTAAATATAACATTAAATATATAATAGGTAAATAATTATAATTATTTAACATTATTGTAATTAATTTACTCACTTATAATATAAATAATATAATAGTATATTATACAAAAATAACTGATACAATAAGACCAGGAATACGTATTATGCATTTAAGCACATAGGATCAGTTTGGATTTCATGTTGAATTTAGAGCAGATTATTTATGAGACCCCAGCTTTGTAATCAAACGTTAAATTAATATATACAAGTATGCTTCTCTGCTGTATGTTGCACCTTGACTCTGTTCTCATATTCAGGTGCAATACGTCCATTCAGTTAATAAGGGGATGCTGCTGATGTAAACTGGTGTGTTAGTGTCTAAGTCTCAGGGGTTTGTTGTCAGGCTCACCCAAGTGAAGGGTGTAGCAAAGGGACCACATGGGGGACGGGCTCTACTGGGAGCCTATGATCTGAGAGGGGAACACTTCATGCCATTACTCAAAGGGTTAACAGCACAGCACAGCACACGTGTGTGTGACCTGGCACACACACACAAGAGGAAAGCTCTTATGAGCTCTTAAAGCCCGTGTATGAAGCTCTTACCAAGAATTCATCCACAGGAGTAGTTTGAGAATGGGGGAAGAAAATTTGAAAATTGAAAAAAGAAAAAAAAAAAGATCAGAAACGACAAATCATAGATGTGTAATGCAAACCAAACCCTTTAATTTCATGGACAATTACAACATTTGATTCTCACTTTTCCCCTCAAGGGCTCTGCTGCCCTCGTCAGGTGCTGATATGAGAGACTACTATGAAACGAGTCATTTTTCGAGTGTAGTCATAATTTTCATATTAAAATGTTCACACACACCCTGCAGAATCTATGATTATTATTTTTATCTATATTAGCACTAACCGCTTATGTTGAGGTCGTAGTCTCCTGCTGTGAAGACGTTGGCGGGCGACCCTTCAGGTGGCTGGCAGACAGAAACCGTCCGGCTGAGGAGTCTGTGCAGCTCTGGGCTCTGTGGAGGCCGTGTGTTGATCCCAGTCACGCTGATCCGGAGGCCCTTCACCACTACCACCTGGTTATTGGGATCACGCAGGTGACCTACAGTACGGTCCAAAAAAGGAAGAGGAAAACTTGCAAGTTGAACTGGATGGTGTCAAATTCATAATAGTGCTGCTAATTCTTCTTGTAGCTGAAGCTTTATTTTTTCCTAAGTGACCTACAGGATCCAGAACCCAAGGCTGGTTCCATCTGGACCACAAGTCCTCTTTTAAAAAATGTATATTAATATAATTTCTTTACACAAAAAAACTGAGAAAAGGTTAGAGGCCTGCGAGATTTTTTAAAAAATGTCTTTGAAAGAAGTCTCTTAAGCTCATCAAGACTGGCTGCATTTATATGATCAAAATGCATATTGATAAAATATTTTGAAATATTATTCCAATTTTAAGTAAAAGTTTTCTATTAATATATTGCAAAATGTAATTTATTATTGAAATGACAAAGCTGAATTTTCAGCATCATTACTCCAGTCCTCAGTGTCACATGATCCTTCAGAAATCATTCTAATATGCTAATCTGCTGCTCATGAATAACAGTTTTTAATAACCGTTTTTTAAATGATTATCAATGTTGAAAAAAGTTGTGCTGCAAAAACCATTCTATATTTTATTTGATGAATATAAAGTTAAAAAGAAAAGCATTATGTGAAATTATAAATATATTTAGTCACTTTTATTAATTTAATATAATTTAATATAATATTTCCAAAAGAATCTTACTGACCCCAAACTTTTAAAAATAATCGTTTTTCCCCATTTCTGCCACTTGTTAATTCTTATGGACATTGACATAAATTGTGTTATTTTTAATTTTTAATAAATTATTATTAAAATGTTTCATATTTGGGATTTTATAATTGAGACATAATACAATGTTTTGATTATTAATATTGCTAATTATTTTTATTTTTTTATGATTTTTAATGAGATCAGTACAATACAAATTCTTTTAATTAAAGGGATAGTTCACCCAAAAATGAAAATTATGTCATTAATGACTCACCCTCATGTCGTTCCAAACCCGTGAGACCTCCGTTCATCTTCGGAACACAGTATAGATATTTTAGATTTTGTCCGAGAGCTTTCAGTCCCTCCATTGAAAATGTATGTACGGTATACTGTCCACGTCCAGAAAGGTAAGAAAAACATCTTCAAAGTAGTCCATGTGACATCAGAGGGTCCGTTAGAATTTTTTGAAGCCATCGAAAATACATTTTGGTCCAAAAATATCAAAAACTAACGACTTTATTCAGCACTGACTTCTCTCCCGGGTCTGTTATGAGCGTGTTCACAACACTGCAGTTTAGTGATATCCGGTTCGCGAACGAATCACTCGATGTAACCGGATCTTCTTGAAACAGTTCACCAAAATCGAACTGAATCGTTTGAAAGGGTTCGCGTCAACAATAAGCATTAATCCACAAATGACTTAAGCTGGTAATTTTTTTAACATGACTGACACTCCCTCTGAGTTCAAATAAACCAATATCCCGGAGTAATTCATTTACTCAAACACTGACTGAACTGCTGTGAAGAGAGAAGTGAAGATGAACGCCGAGCCAGATAACGAACGAAACATTGACTCGTTCTCGAGTCAAGAACCGTTTCTGTCGGACGTGTCGTCCGTTTCGAGAAGCGAGGAGCTGATGATACTGCAACATGCGTGATTCAGCGTGATTCAGACTGACACACAGCGTGTCTGAACTGAACTGGTTCGTTTTTGGTGATTGATTCAGAACTGATTCTGTGCTAATGTTATGAGCGCGGGTTAAACCGAAGGCTTGAAATCAAGGGCAATCATCGCCAATGAAGTCATTACGTTGAGCGCCAATTAACTGGTGAAGCAACCGGTCTTACGGCAACCGGTTTTATTGAATCAAACTGTCTCGAAAGAACTGGTTCGTGGAAAAGAACAGAACTTCCCATCACTACTGGGGATCTGAAAACCGATGCAACCGGTTCTTGACTCGAGAACGAGTCAATGTTTCGTTCATTATCTGGCTCGGCGTTCATCTTCAATTCTCTCTTCACATCAGTTCAGTCAGTTTACTTCTTTGAGTAATGAATTACTCCGGGATATTGGTTTATTTGAACTCAGAGGGAGTGTCAGCCATGTTAAAAAAGCTAACAGCTTAAATCCCTTTGTGGATTAATGCTTATTGTAGACGCGAATAACCGTTTCAAACGATTCAAGTTCGATTTGGTTTGAAACTGGTTCAAGAAGATCCGGTTACATCGAGTGATTCGTTCATGAACCGGATATCCACTAAACTGCAGTGCTGTGAACGCGCTTACAACAGACCGGGAGAGGAAGACACTGCTGAAGTAAAGTCGTAGTTTTTGATATTTTTGGACCAAAATGTATTTTCGATGCTAAAAAAAATTCTAACGGACCCTCTGATGTCACATGAACTACTTTGAAGATGTTTTTATTACCTTCTGGACGTGGACAGTATAACCGTACAACATTTTCAATGGAGGAACAGAAAGCTCTCGGACTAAAATCTAAAATATCTTAAACTGTGGGTCCGAAGATGAATGGAGGTCTCACGGGTTTGGAAGACATGAGGGTGAGTCATTAATGACATAATTTGCATTTTTGGGTGAACTATCCCTTTAATTATTGGAATTCATTCTCTTGTGGACAGAACCTCCAACAGAGTATTTGGGATTTATTATTCTATCTTTTACAATCTTATTATGACTTCCAACTTGAAATCTGTCAAGGCTGAGGAAAAGCTGGGTTTCTTGACCACCTCCTCACACAACCTTCCCTTGCAATATGCATGGCCACCACCCAGCTCAAATATGTGGGCACTGGCAACCCCCACCAGACACTTTCCCATAATGCACCCTGTCTGTTTTTCACTCCACATATTCACCTGATAAGCACAACATGAAGAATAAAGATGAGTTCGACTTTGCTCCTCTGCTGCAAAGGCATTCCTGAATAAATCCCAAACAAAATAAACAATCACAATTGTGAAGAATCCATAACACACATAAAGAGTTTCCATACTTTCTTCATTTGGGTCAACCTAACTGTGTTTCCAGGATTTCTAAAGAATCCATAACAGACTGCAACAAATAATATGAGAAGGCTGCCCCCGAAAAACTATTGTGCTACAACAAAACTTGTGCCATTTTTTCCCACAACTGCATGATTCCTGAATGGACCACTATTGTTTGATAAAATGGGGGGATAGAGGGATTTCCGTCTGTAAATGTGATGTTGTAGCTCAAAAAAAAAAAAAAAAAAAAAAAAAAAAAAAGGCAATTTACAGCAATTGAAGGAACTAAAACTGAAAACAATGAAATAGGAAACAGTGGAAAAAAAAAAATCAATTTCAGTTGTTTCCATAGTAAAAATGGAACATGATGAGCATTTTAAATTGTAGCATTTTAGTTGTAAAACCAACTAATTTTTTTCCACAGTAAACTTTCATATCACATGCATTTCAAGGCACACATTTTAACACTTCTTTCTTTTCCCAGGAAATCAAACCCTTGACCTTGGAGTTGCAAGGGTCATGTTCTAACTGGTTGAGCTACATGTGTCCAGTGTTGACTGGGAAAGATTCTGTAGCAGAATGATTTGGTCTACTTTTTACTAAATTGTTAACATTTGGAAAGAAGGCCAAAGAACACACACACAACCTTTTCTACCTAAACCCTGGGCAAATAGGAATATTTCGTGTTGAAAGAGAGACTGACATTTTTAATGAACCAATTAAAATGGCATCTGTTGTCTAATGTACACTACTGTTCAATTTTATTTTTAAAGTTTATAAATTATACTTTTATTCAGTAAAGACACAATAAATTGATCAAAAGTGACAGCAAAAAAACAAAACCAGTCAACACAAATGTGACCCTGAACCACAAAACCAGTCATAAGGTCACTGGAGTATATTTATAGCAATAGCCAAAAAATACATGTAGGGGTCAAATTATTGATTTTTTAAATTCCCAAATTCATTAGGATATTAAGTAAAGATCATGTTCCATGAAGATATTTTGTAAATGTCCTACTGTAAATATCTTAAAAACTTAATTTTTGATTAGTAATATGCATTTACTAGAATATGCAAAAAAGTAAATAAATCTTATAAAAGACAACAAAAAAAAACCTAACTTTTGATCGAAACGTGTCCTCTGACTACTGTCTGTCACTGTAAACAACGGCAGTTCTTCATAAGTTGAGTCAGTTGATCTGATTGTCTGCCTCTTTAGGATTATCTCATATCCTTTACTAGATATAGGCCTGGTGATTAAACAGCACAGGGCCAACACAGACCTCTAGCGCCGCCAGTCTCAGAGGTAATCTAACCCTCTCCAATAGAGACAATCTGATCTGTGCTGTGTCTGTCCTGAGGCTCTGGACAATAAATGGTCAGTGTGAGCGGAAATCAGATCAGATTTCACAAAACAGAGAGATCACATTCAGATGAATCCAGGTTGAAACCCTTCCTAATCATTTCACTGAGGATCAGAGCTGGGTTAGGAACAGGGCCAGAGGGCCTTACACTATCAAGGGTCTCCAAAGCTTTGTGACTCCAAAACTTCTTGAGGAAGTAGCCCTAGTGCATAAATCACAAAGAGACAGCTAAAGCCCCGGGCCCCTCTGCACACAAGGCCCCATGTTTCTTGACGCATTCAGTATTTGCTGACCACTAGAACCCCAAGCCACTTGGTTCACATGGCATGAGATGACCACTAGGGCCCCCAGGTTTCTTTTGCATAGAGCATGTGCTGATCACTACTATGGCCCCCAGGCCCCTCAGAATGCAGTGCAAAAAGGCCCAGGAAAACTATATTTAAAACTAATGTTCGCAACCACAACATGACTTTGTTGCTTGAAAAAAAAGAGGTCTGCCACAACCCAGGCAGCAGTATCTGGGGGGCCTACAAAGACGTCTGCCCAGGGGCCTCACTGGACAAAGAATAGGCCCTAAAAATCTAATGAACTGCCAAATTAGACTAGCAGTTTTGGGCATGTCTCTCAAAACTTAGTGAGCTGCCTATTTAGACAGCATTTTAGGGTGCTGACTAAAAATCCAGTTGCTGTTTAGTGTTTATCGAAAGAGCATTTTATTGGTGTGTTGTTTTCTCAAGACCTAGTTAGCTGTCCAACCTAGACAAATTATTTTTTGGGGCCTGTCTCTCAAAAACTGGCTATTTAATGGGCACTTTTGGGCGTGGAACCCTCAACAATCTATTGAGCTGGCTGCCTGTCTAAACAGTATTTTTGGGCGTGTGTCTGAAAACCTAATGAGCTGCCTACCTAGACAGCATTTAAGTGTGCTTCAAATCTGAGTAAGCTGGCTTAGCCTAAAGAGCATTTTTGGGCATGTCTCTCAAAAATTAGTGAGCTGCCTATATAGACAGCATTTTTAGGGTGCATGACTAAAAAATCCAATTAGCTGTTTTAGTGTTTATCGAAACAGCTTTTGTGGGTATGTTTCTCAAAAGCTAGTGAGATACCTCTCAAGTGCATCCTTTTGGGGATGTGTTTCTCAAGCACCTAGTTAGCTGTCAACCTAGACAAATTAATTTTTTTTGGGGCATGTCTCTCTCAAACTGGCTATTTTAGATGGCCACTTTTGGCCGTGTAAACTCAAAATCTATTGAGCTGCCTGTTCTAAACTAGCATTTTAGGGCGTGTGTCTGAAAACCTAATGAGCTGCCTACCTAGACAGCATTTTAAGCTGGCTTCAAATCTTAGTAAGGTGGCTTGCTAAAGGTCATTTTGGGGCATGTCTCTGAAAAACTACTATATTTTTCGGCGTCTGAAAACGTTTTAATGGCACCTAGACAGTTTTGGTCAATGTCTCTAGGCAGACAGCTCACTAAGTTTTTGATTTGAACACAGCCCGTGTTTATGTGTAAGTGAGCTGTCAACAACACCCGTCTTATTCTAGTGATCATCCTTTGGGATGAGATGATTCGCGGGCTGTCCTGATCAGCTGAGACCTCTTACCCTCGGACGGGGGGGGGTCCAGCGGCAGAAGGTCCGCAGCAGCTGCGGGGAAACTCAGGGTTGTTTTTTGCGGGTCACCTCTCTCTGCCGCATCCTCGCTGCACAGGACGGCCACCATCGGCACGGAACGAGTCCTGGAGGAACTCCACTGCACTGACTGCACGCACTGAGCCATGACGCCCGCCTCGACAGTTTCTTCACCGAGCTCAAAGGATCTGCTGTTGAGTTTGAAAACAAACACCTCATTTTACGTGACAGCCGACGGCCAGACATGTTGAAACTCTAGTGCGTGCCTGCTGATATCGATTTTGGCCCGAGAAGCTTAGCGGCGGTCAGGTGACTTTTTTACTTCCGCACTGACACAAAAGCTCTGCGTCTACCATAATAAAAGCCCTGGTGCCTGTAAATAACTTTTTACTTTCGATACTAAAGATGGACAACGACAGACTGACACACAAGCATGCCATAAACGATGATATCACATTTAATGGATTAGATATTTAATCTATTATATAGATAGATGAATTATAGAACCAAACCAAAAGTTGCAGTTCTGTCAATATTAAAAATGACTATTACTCTAAGACGAGGAATTCATTGATTTCACGTTGGATAAAACTGTCTATCAAATGGCAGCCAACACGAAAGAATGGCATGAGAATACTATTTAATCTAAGCCGATTATATTTGATATGCCAACAAAGCTAACTTCTCCTAACCTTCTCCTCAATCAGGTTCAGTCTGTTGCCTTCACCACAAAAAAATGTTCATGATTTGCATAAAATCTTTAAGTATAGAGGTCATTTCTGTCACTGTCCCGCGAGTCACATCACTCAAGATTTGTTTTTACAAAATTAGGACCTTTCAGGTTAAACCGGTCCTATATTTGACCATCATGTAAAGAAAGCAGCTGAGCACACATGAATACACTCCCTCTTTATGGTCATAAGGAAGTTGGACTGTGTTTAAAGCTGTGGCAACCTTAAAGTGAAGATATCAGAAGAGACTAGACTGGCCAGTAGACGATATGTCCGCTTCAGAGGAAGAGTGTCCTGTATGCAGGGAAAACATACAGAATCCTCTCAACCATCTCCATGCTGTGAAAAGTGTAAGTGTGGCTTAGATTTGACATAGATGGGTGATTTTGGTGACTTTTTCATGTGGAGACTTTACAAACAAACGTGTGGATCAAAACCTGTAGGTCTGTGATGCATTTACATAATTTAAACATGCTAATGTATAGTCTACAGCTTTATACAGTAATGCCTTGTATAAAAATGTATATTTGTAAAATATTTGTAAATGTAAGTGATTGTAAATCAAACTCATTCAATAAATCTATTCTCTAAAAGGTGCTTTTGTAGTTGGAAACAGCTGTTTTGGTGGACATTTATGTTAATTGTTTTAATTTATTTATTTGCATCTACAATAAATACATGTGCAGTCTCTCCTTGGCCACAAGTTCACATATCATTTCTGATAAATAAGCTGAGCATTTACCCGGCATCAAAACCCGAAAGTAGTTCTAAAGGGAAATTCCCATCACACGATGGGTTTTACCCAACATTACCAGCCTTCCCAGCCAATCTCTTATCTTCTTGTTGATGGTAGTTTGATTCTTTTACTGTCACACCCAGACACACTTTGTCTCTCTGGTGTACTTGCAGAATTTGCCAGCAATGCCTCAGTCAATCTCTTCAATATATGCTTCACTTGTCCATACTGCAGAAGCTCAGTAAACAACAACCGTGGTTCTGTGAATAATCCATTGGTAGTAAGAGTAAATACCGTGCTAAAGTGTGTAATAAATATCAGTTTCTCTATGAGTGGAGTCATCAAGGACTGCATGCTTATGAATAATTTTTATTTCAGCCTCCTGGTAGGAGAAAAGTCATCGCCGTTCAAATCCACCTGGGGGATATTCAAACATTTAATTCAATAAGACCTGTTGGCGCAAACATACACAAGTAAAGTCCTCAGAACAAATGACATTTTTTTAGTGCCTTTTTTGCCTTTTTTATGTCAAATAAAGAATTTATAATTTCTTTTAAACCAACAGGTCTCCTCGGCCAGCTTCAGTGTTCACTGGCACAACAGGCAGACATTGCCGCTCAAGCCAGTCTGCCCAATCAGGCTGCCCTGCCACCCGTCCCACGAAATCAAGCACCTTTCCCCTTTAATTTCCTCTGCAAACGGCCCGTTCCTACACCACGGACAAGCTCAACCTGCAAAAATAAAATCTCCCCACAAACCCTCAACCAATAAATCCTCCCCCGAATGGTTTTATTCAAGTCCCCTTGCCACCTGTCCCAGCTCCACTGCTGCTAAACCCCGCCCCGTCCCAGGAAAATTTGCAGGCTGAGCTGGATGACTGGTAAGTCCCATCAAGAGGATAATTATTTGATTGACACTATGGTTTGGATAACTCATATTTAGTTTCATTCACAGGCCATGGCAAACGGAGATCAATCTAATGGAGATGAATCAACCTCAAGGGTGAGGACATCAATATTTATATGTTTGGCTATTCCAATAATTCAAACAAAACACTGATCTTAAAAAGCCACACCCAGTGACAGAGGTTTTCGATCTTTTAGATGCTTTGGATGCTCAAATAGGATCATCCTTTTGTAAGGGACTCCCCATCGTAAATTTAAAAGGCAGCTATATATCAGATACATATTTTCATAAAGATCCAATCCAAATACTTATATACTTGTTAATTTTAATCATGTTTATTATTTATTTATTTTATAATCAAATTTTATTATTTATTTAAAATTAAAAAACTGAGTAATTTTAAAAATCACGTGTATTTATTTTGGCTTATCATTTTAGAAAGATCATATTTTATTGGCATCTATGGTTCCATGAAGAAGCTTTAACATGCAATTGCACTAAAGGTTCTTTATAGTGAAAATTAGTGTACTTATTTTCCCCCGTTTTTTTTTTTTTTTTTTTTCTTTTTAGTTTAACTGTGAGGACTTTTGTCTGTCCCCGTACTGCCAGGATGATGGACTGGATGAACTCGATCTACTTGATCATTGCAATGAACATCATGCCAATGACAGCAAAGTGAGCGTGTGGTCAGTCACCATTCATGTGTACAGATCAATGTGTTGAATTAAACCTAACAGCACATTCATCTGAAACATTAATTTTGTTCCTTTAAATTATATTTAAAGCTGAAGTGAGTAATTCTTATACCTTTACGTCACCAGACTGAATTTAAATAAACTTTTTGAAACTTATTGGTCTGAATATACAGATTGCCCCACCACAAACTCACACTATTGGTTGAACCAATGTTGCAAAGTCGGGCTGGTTGTGATGCTCATACATACACCACAATGTTTTGATAGCTCTTAAAGGTCATAGTGGCTAAACTTTTTCAGAGGGAATCAACCTTTAAATGGCTTACATATATTTTTAACACTCCCAAATTACACACTTCAGTTTTAAATGACTCAGTATTGCTGACTGATATAATAGAAGCAGAAAAATGCTCAAGTTTTTTTCTGTGCCCTCTGGCGCCCTCTAGGTGTGTCCAGTGTGTGTGCAGAGACGCCCCCACGTGATCCCGCAGTACTACAGCCGCAATTTCATTGGCCACCTCAACCTGCGCCACTGCTACTACATGGATGATATGACTGTAAGTCATGTACATGAACACTAAGCAAAGAACTTTTCCCTAATAAATGTATATTTACACACACACACACACACACACACAGGGGCCCACATCAATATTGTAACTTGAATCCTTTATTTCTCTTATCCACAGAACATCAACCAGACTGATGAGATGAACATTCAGTGTGCAAGTTCTAGCATCATATAGGGAAAATATTTAGGTCTTGTTTACATTGTAACCACAACAGAGTTTTAATGTTTTTGTTGTTGTTGTTGTTGTTTTTCTGAACGACATAAAAAAAAACTGCTTGGGAAGAAGATTCTGAACAACAAGGACATAAACAACTGCGAAATCGATAAAAGATATGGTATATCAAAGATGTGATACATGAAGAAAATTGACGAATTTACCAATGTTATGTGAAATATAATGCTGTATGTGGTTGGAAATGTTTTGATTGAAATGCTTTTAAAGTAACAGAAAGTAATGCATTGTCATATTCTATCTGATGCATCTCAGGTAATGATTGTGGCTTTAAAATTACTGTGTAAAGATTTATCTGCCAAAAACATTTTGCACAATTTAGCTTTTCTTGCACTTTCTTCTCAGATACAAGATTTATGCAACATAAATTTACTTATATTATATTTTTTATTTACTTTGTGGGAAAATGTTTTAATGAATTATTCAAGTGACACCAGGCCATGCTAATTTAATTAATCTACACCCCAACCCAATAAAAAAAAAAAAAAAAAAAAATGTATTAAATGTTTTAATACAATATTCTACTGTGAAAAAAACAAACATAATTTTCCATCACAGACTGTAGAAAATATGTTTAAATTATACACATTTTCAATAAAAGAATAGTTCACCCAAAAAATGAAAAATTTACTGACCCTCAGGCCAAGGAGGAGGGAGTATTTTCTTCATCAGAACAGGTCCTCTGCAGTGAATGGGTGCCGTCAGAATTAGAGTCCAAACAGCTGATAAAAACTTCACAATAATCCACACGACTTCTGTCCGTCGAACAACCTTTTGTACGAAAAGTTGTGTGTTTGTAAGAAACAAACTTTTAACTTTAAACCATTACTTCTGGTTAAAATACATGTACTCTATCCATATCATTGCTTTCTCCAGTGAAAAAGTAATCTCATCTGAATCAGGAGAGAAATATGCACAGATCAAGCACCGTTTTACAGTTTACAAGCGAAAGCAGTCCAAAAAAGTTCTAACAAACGGATATCGTTTAAATTTTATCAGCTGTTTGGCTCTCAATTATGATTCACTGCAGAGGATCCATTGGTGAGCAAGTGATGTAATGCAAAATTTCTCCAAATCTATTTTGATAAAGAAACAAACTCATCTGTCCCTTGGATGGCTTGAGGGTGATTAAATCTTTAGCAGATTTTTATTTTCAGTGAACCGTCCTTTTAAACTCCTCCTACCTCTTAGCCAAATCATCATAAATAAATACTTTTATAATGTCTAATAATACCACATTGACCATTAGTGTAGTAAATCATATACTATCAGGTACAGGCTCTTATCATTGCAGACTAAGCTCTTTTGTTTTATAAACTGGTGAATACCCAATGCACTGATGGTTCAGAAGAGAGCAGCTCAGAGTGAAGTCATCTCGTGGCAATTCTCTTCATACATTGCTGATTTTGTGCGTATGTGCCACAGCCCTGTGTTTGGTAAATGTAGAATTCAGATGTCATAGAAACAACAATTTTTGTGCTCGTAATATTGTGCTAAACAAAAGCAAATGACCATATTTTAGAGTAAAAACACAGATGTTGTTATATTAAAAAGCAATGACCTTGTTCACGACTGAATGAGTTTTATGATGTAGTTGTTTGTGGTTATTTCAGGAAATATCAAAGCTTGCACTGTAACAGTTTATGTAAATGGGAACCTTCCTTTAACACTTATCACTCAAATGTTTTCTTTCAAAGCCAACATCTTCACTCACAGGTAAGTCATAACAAATCACATAATTTAATTAATATAACAATGCATTCAAAAAATACAACTGTTTTTAATGATTTTATATACTATGCTCTGAATTTTACTTTTTTTTCTCTTTATAGGCAATACAGAGATTGATGTGGATAATGGAAATTCACAAAGTTGACTATTATTACATTATTATTTTTTTTGCAAAGATAATTTAACAAATATAGTGTTATGAATGCAAATTATTATACGATTTTTTTTATTATTATTTATGATGTTAAATATTGTGAAAATGCGTCATCGCAGTCTGCATCATACCAAGTTAGGCCAAAGACTCTCTTAAATGGGACGGTGTCACATGGAAGACTATTTGTTTAATTTTGTCTGTTCATTGTTATATCACGTGTAAGAAGTTGAATAATCTATCGTCCATAATCCTGCATTGATAACTCGTTTATGATATTATGGTGGCACTTTGGTCTTCATGATAAACACATTTTACTGATACTATAAGGAAATATACTCAGAACTTCTCTAGACATTTCTTGTCAAGGATTGCTATATGACACGCGAAATGATATTTAAACTCCATTATAAGGTCCAAAGAGAATGCGAGAAGACTGGCTTAATGGCCTATTATCTAATAAAGTTTATACTTCTACAGGGGTTGGGTTCTTCATGCATTTAAGCACAGCCACAGGTACCCGAGGTGACACGGCTTACCTGGAAAGTCTACCTCCACTCGACCTCTGGACTCAATGATGACAATCTCCAGCGGCCTTGTCCATGGCGACAGGCAACCATGAAGCTGATGGACCAGAATCCAGACATCAACACCACATGAACAACATTAGGATGATCACTACAGAGCCAGCCAAAACCTCCACTGACTCATCTTCCTCAAAAGGTTTGGGAGCAGCAAGTTTTTATTCCATACCAGTTAAATTCTTACGAAATATGACAAGAGTTTTAAATTGTGACTGGACTTGTGGAGACTCAGACCAGAGTGTGCTTAGAGATTAATGACGCCAATGAAGCTCTACAGCAACAGTGGCAATAAGTGTCTTTGTGACGGCTGCCATGTCCCTGGATCTTGCTGTGGGTGCAATGTTCTACATGCAGAGGAGGAGACTGATGGAAAGAGATGAGAGAGATTGATCCAGAGAAGACATATAAACATACATATACCAGTTTTCTACTCCCACACTTGACAATTGTACCATTATTAAATATAAACATACAGTAACTTCCATTAAACTGAATTTTCTCTTACAGAACCCCAAATGTCCATTTAAAAGGACAGTGGACTTAAACATCCCCATGGCATCATGCAGGATACATCATGAAGCCTCAATGGAGAACAAAAAAAAATCTTTATGGAATTTGCCAGATAGTGTCTTCATTACTGAGCTGGATCTACTGAATCATAACTTGCTTTTAAAAATAATAAATAAAATAAATAAATAAATACTCAAGAATCTTTACTAACACTTCTCTTATTCTTTGCCTCCTTAAGATAAATTGCCTCTTGTATTCCTTATTTGAAAGGAATGATTACATGTAAATGTAAAAAATTAAAAGCACTTGATCAAAATAAATACTCAACCATTAATGCTCACACAGTTTATTAGTGGTTTGTTATAGTCTCTAACAAAGTGCTGACATAAATAATTGTAATGCAATTTACATTTCTGAATTTGCAAAAGATGCAGGTGTCCATTGGCAATGCTTTAGATGAGAAACACCACATTCTCTGAAACCATGACCTGGTTGTCATCCTGCATGCGCTCCAGCAGAAGGTTAATCTCGTTCTGGTCAAACTCCTCGTCCTGGCCTTTGTTAATGTGAGTCAGAAGATCAGGCACTGCCACAGACTGAGACCGAGTCACCTTAAAGGCCTTCAGTAGAGCCGCCTTGAAGACCTTTAATCTAAAAACGTCAAGACAAAAGGGTCACACTTAAAAAAATCAGTCTCCACATCTATTGTGCAGTTAGCCTGTTGAAGTGACTCAAAAGAAAACAAAAAAGAAACATGACAAATAATTTCCAGACCAGTCCGTCAATGAGCCACAACATCTAAACAAGTAATGGAGGAATAATGCAGAAAAATTCATAGTTTTGGCACAGGCCAGAATCTATTTTCTGAAAATGAAGAAGAAAATGACAGGTTGTACCTGTCCTGACTGATGTCAGACTTCTTCCTTTGACTGCTTCTCTGAGACGCTGGCCTACTCTTCTGACTTGGCTGAGCTAACAACAACACATTTAAGACAACATTATATTTATGACACTGAATATATTACATTTTAAAGTAGAGCAAAAAAAAAATAAAAAATACTAAATTGGTTAAATTTACATGAATACAGCAATGCAAAATAACCTGCATTTATTAAGCACAGCTCACTGAGAAATCAAAGTAAATGAGTTGACCTACTGTTTTTTATCTTCTGGGAAATCGTAAGGGTCAGAGTCCTCTCCATCTTGAGTCATTTCCACATCATCCTCAAAATCTTTAGTGATGCGAGAACGCTTCCTGTAGACAGAGTCCGCTCACACCAGCCACTTCAAAAAACACTTGATTTAACTGTAGCGTTCACCTCCCTTTCACACTCACCTTAGGTTCCTTTGACTCTCTGTTTCTTGGCTCTGAGAGATGTCCATCTCAGAGTCCTCAGGCACCTTCCTCTTCTTGTGCTTCTCCAGAATCTACAGAGTCATGCCACATTACATTAGACACAAATGACAACGAATAGCAGTCTCAGTTCTGGATGTGAATGACTGCATGCCTTTTTGAAATAAGCAAACTGCATGAGTTCAAGTGCAACTTCTGCATCTCTCAGATCGATGGTTTTACTCATGCGGGCCTTGGCATGAGCTGTAGACAATCGAATCATGGTCTCCAGAGCTCGAGCGGTCACAGGCATCGTCTGTGGGAATGGATACAGTCAGAGAGTAACAATAACATGAAAAGGACCCAAGTATGTACAAAGATTTTAAACTTTAAATGGGCTCTACACACCCTGGCGGAGTCACTGTTGACTTGATCATGGCTCTGGAGTCTGGAATACTCCTCTGCTATGTAGTCTGATGCCTCCTGTGTCAGGACCGGCTTCACCAGCTTAGCGACATGGATGTACTTCCTGATGAACTCCATGGTAACAACCTTCTCCCTTTAAAGAGTTTCACATAAGGATAATCACAGAAACCAAATTAATTATGGTAGGCTGACTTCTAAACAACTTCTATAAAAGGAAAACCAAAGTAGATTTTAAATCAAAGTGAAGAAATGCATACTTTTTCTTCCTGTGGCCATGCAGGACATTGTCTTTTTTCTCATATATCTGTAGCTCCTGCTCGGCTGCTTCTGTGATGTTCGGGTCCTCAGTGGCAAACACATCCACTGTACTCCCCAGTGGCATTGCTGTTGATACAGACGTGACAGAATGAGAGCAACAGCTGACTAAAGCTTCTGAAGCTGAAAACTGAATAACAGAAATGGTCTACATCAGCTGGTCTCAAACTGTGGAATGCTTCAGACCAAGTGGTCCACAGGTTGGCAGATTTAATTATTAAAACATGAGAATTATTTTTTTTTTTTTTTTTTTTTGCGCTTCTTAAATATTAAATGTGGAAACAGTGATTTTTTTCAGGAAACTTTAATGATCAGAAAGTTCAAAAGAACAGCATTTATTTTATATCTTTTGTAACAACAATATAAATGTTTTAGTAACTTGATCAATTCAGTGTGTTCTTGTTGAATAAAAGTACTAATTTCTTTTGAACGGTAGAGTCAAAAAAAAATAAAGCAGTAAAAACTGTTTCAGTTTTGCTAATCACAGGAACAAATTATATTTTAATATATATTACAATTACTGTATTTTTGATCAAAAAAATGCAGCATTGGTGAGCATAAGAGCCTTTTATAATCAATATCTATCAATCTACACACACACACACACACATTAAAAAAAAAAAAAAAAAAAGTTAATAATTGCTGTATGTAATACATAATTGATAGTACTTGTCTCACTTCAGTAACATAACTGACAGTTATCGATCAGTGTATGAAGCATAAGTAGTCAGTCCAACTTCTAAGCCAGTTAAGTTTTATTTCACTGTTAAAATAATCGACCACCTAAAACAAAGTTCATCAACCACTGATCTAATGTACAAACCTCTCCAGTGCAGTTCGTGCTTTTACCAGCAGATATCAGTCTCACCTGTTCCCTCCGGCTCTCCCGGTGCTCTGTAGCGATGCATCCGCAGCACATGCTCCGAGATCTCCCGATCGCTGTCTGGATCTTGATCCAGGACTATGAAGAGCAGATCAAATCTGGAAAGCAAAGAATCCTGGAGCCCAATGTTCTCCATTGGGGTCTTATACTGGTCATACTGGGTGTAGAAAACAGTAGGATTAATAAAAACCAAAAGCAAGCCAATTATCCCTCAATTTTGCTAATCAAGTCAATAGTGAACATTTACCCTTCCATACACTGGGTTGGCAGCAGCTAACACACTGCAGCGAGCATTAAGCCGTGCCTGAATCCCAGCTTTGGAAATGGTGACCCTCCCCTGCTCCATCACCTCATGGATGGCTGTTCGGTCCATGTCAGACATCTTATCAAATTCATCAATGCACACCACACCTCTGTCAGCGAGCACCATGGCTCCTGCCTCCAAGCGACGCTCACCTGGATTGTTGTCAGATTTTATTTTTTTGACATATAAACTATTCTGTAAAATATTTTGAGATTTGGGTTGATTAAGTTTTGTAGCATGATTAGAAAATAACTGCCCAGGGGCATTTCCGGCACAGACACTTGAGTGAAATGAAATGACTAGTCATAAATTTTGGGGTGTATACTTGTCATCAGATGTTGTGTGTTACCTGTCTCCTGATCAGTCGTGACCGCAGCTGTCAGACCAACCCCAGATGAGCCTCGTCCAGTGGTGGGAATTGCTCTTGGTGCCGTGAACAAAACATACCGAAGCAACTGAGACTTCGCTACTGAAGGATCACCTGAAATCAAATTAAACAAACACAGCAACAATGGGTCCAGAAATTACTTAAATTAAAATTAGATCTGTATGAATAAATGCATATAAGTGAAATAATTTATATTAAACTATTAATTTATATATAAACTTTTACAGGAATTACGATGATGAGATATCAGATTCGGTGGATAAAATTTCTATGAATTAATGCATACTTGTCACCTAAAAATTGCACCACAAAAAAAAAACACTGAAATTAATAAATAAGACCATTAACAAATTACACTGTTTTGTAAAAATCTTAAATTATAAACATGACATGTTTACACCTTACCTATGAGCAGAATATTTATGTCTCCTCTAATGCGTGTTCCATTCTCCAGGTTGGTCTCATTGCCTCCCAACAGCAGACACAGAATGGCCTTCTTTATGTACTCATGGCCATGGATACTTGGAGCCAAAGATTGGCTCAGTTGCTCAAAGACATCCTGAAACATACCAATACACTTACCTTGCATAACAAACATGAAACAGATCAGAGCTGCATTTCCCAAAAGCATCATAGTAAAACCATTGGCACCAGCTTATCATGAAAAGAATTGCAGCCAAGTTTAGAATATTTCAGTTAACGGTGTTTGTGCCTCTTCTTACTTTAGAATGAGCTTTGCAAAACTTCTTTATCTTGGCAACATCATCTGCGGAAAACGTCGGCACAATTTCCTTACTCCTAAGCTTCACATTGTTAGCCAACAGGATTGTTCTGCAGAATCACAAAGTTCACCTGAGGACATGAAATCCTGGTCCCGATCTTGGGAAAGAGTTCAAATATACACACCTGAAGGTCCCAGAGGTGAACCCACCCCTGTTTCGCAGGCAAGCAACGGTAGACCCCTACAATCTGCACACGGTAACCTGGTTTCACCCGGTCGACAAGGTCATCGTTCGCAATGATGTCAACAGAACGTGGCAGCTGTCCAGCAGGGGCTTTCTCTGGCATCTCCTGAATGGTCAGTGTCTGGTGGTCCCTTATAGCAGCAAAACCCAAACCCAGACTACAGATTACTTCATCCTACATCATAAAAAATCAAATGACGTTTCTTAACATTTTTAATATTAGCTACTAAATCAGTGTTTATCATGTCATTGTTATTTTTCCAAAGAGAACATGCTCCTGGAACAACATCCATGTTTCTGTGATAGGAATGTTACAGTAAATAAATAGTTGCATAAATAGTTATGCAACTAAAATACAAATTTAATTAAATTGGTAAAATACATACATGTTACATTTTATAAATACAGACTTAATATTAAATATATGACCCATACAAAATAGAACTCACTTTTGTTGGATAGATGGCACTGGAAGGAAAAGCATCCAGTGAGGTAAGATCTGTGTATTTTCGTTCCAGGGTTTTTTTGGTGGCTGGACAATAGTGGACACTACGCATAATTTTGGGCCTGACCAAGGAACCTACAGACCACATCAAAATTACAAGTTAGAAATGACAACTTCTGCCCATATAATGCATAATGATAATTAAGGTGGAATAAACATTACATTATAGATGTACGTATCAATAGCACTGACCTAAACACATTAATCTAAAAAAAAAAATCAGGGCCTGAAGTTCTGAACAAAATTGTATTAGTTGTAACTATGTGAAATTACAAGCATTAAACAGTTATAATGAGCATTGATAATTTGTAAAATTAAGTAAATCCTACTCACATTTGGTCACAATGCCTTCCACACACACAAGGCTTCCCAGAAAGCGTGCACTCAGAGTACGTGGAGAGACATGCTTGTTCCCAAAGCTGCCCTCAAAACCAACATGGAACTCTTCAAACTGCTTAGCGTAAGTGGTGTCTATCGAAGCCACAAGATCTTTTAGGGCTTTTTGGAACGCCACCAGCTCAGCAAAGGCATTATTCAGTAATCTATTGACAAGAGACCATTAATCAGATGAGCTCCAAGGACAAACTCATGGACAAATAAATAAAATACTTACTCTTTAGCTCTCTTTTCACTTTTTCTTCTCAGGTCATTAATGTTTATAATAAGACGACACTGGCCTTCAGACACCATACTCCTAACCTTTTCATGATAAATGCCCTGGTCTTGCTGTAAATGACAAAAAAGATAAACGACACTGAATGTGATGGAGATTGCAAAGATGTTTACACAAATCAAAAGACCCACATCAAGTCAAAAACAGAAAGACAAAGAATAAAAGAAATCACATCATCATCTAGAAAGTCCAGGTACTCCCTCTGAGACTCTCTAAGCTCAAGATCCTCTAACCCAGAATCCATTTTCCACTACACCCGTGTCAGCATGTGCACTGCTATAAAACACAATATGAAATCATCAGCAGTTCAACAATCAAAGACACAAACATGAATGACAACCAAATGTCTGTCTTTGGAAGCCAGGTGGACACACGCCTACAAATCAATTATGTTAATTAGGTTAATTGGAGCCTGCGATTATCTGTTATACAACCACAGAGATCCAGTGTAACCGTTGAACATAAGATGAATTTGCTAAAAGTGTCTCCTCTTCCTGAGCTCAATAACTACAAGCTATTTATCTCCTTAAAGTGCACAGCTTGCTTGAACCAGAAGGACAATGGAAGAGAGGAATGTGGCCCTTGTAAAATGTCACTTGCAGTAGTGTATCTTCTTCTAATGCAAAACCCCCACAGTATTAATTCATTCTTTTATATTGTATCTGACAAAGCCAGTGAAAAGAGGCATCTGAGATATTTACAAGCTATTATAATAGGAATAAAGACGTTACAGTGTCTTCGTCTGACAATAATTTATTCAGTGAACTAGAGTTTATTTCGTGCTGCGGGATATTTAGCAGTTGACAATGACACGTAGGCTATAGTTGCATAATCCGCATATAAATGACCTAATTTTCTCTTATTACCACATTCCAGGGTAGGAGCCTCGGGCAACAGCCCATTTCAAGCGATTCAGCGTTTTGAACGAATCTTTTAAGTAAATTAATCTTCTTTTGTTCAGTTCACTCAGTTCGAAGGTTCCTCATAAGCAAATAGCAAATAACATTGAGTGGGGCCAACTTGAAGGAGCTGGATTAATTCCTCAGTACTTGCTTTTTCACTTTACTTTTCGTTGTTTTTTTTTTTTTTTTTTTTTTTTTTTTTTTTTTTTAATTATTAATCAATGTCAATGTTACAATGAGAAAAAGACACTTTTCGCCATCTACTGGGGTAATGATGTACTCTTGCAGAGATTCACTGAACAGATCAGCGAATGAATCTTTCTAGTGAACTGAATCAAAAGAAGCGAGTCGCTGGAATGAATCGAACACCGTACTCTCGCCAATGACGGAGGTTTAGAGCCAAAACAGAGCCACTTTTGTTGCGGACACAAATCAGTGATCTCAGACAGCAACCTGCATTGACCCTTGCTGCCGTTGTCACGGATTGTATCATTTAGTACAGCGAATAGCGACCGTACAAATAACGAATAACGCATTTGTCACCTACTTAACACCTGTCTCCAACCCCACCCATTCTATAGGTAACGTTAATCATCGCGAGATCTCACTGACGGGGTTCGGTCCAAATCTCGTGTCAGCGGAGAAAGTGAAAGTTTAGAGTTGGAAACCCAAAACAAATGTGATCGACGCTCTTTAAGCAGGTAAGTTGTGTGTGTTCAGTGTGTTTATAAACATTATTTGATATATGTGTTAAGAAAAAACAAAACAAAGACGCTGAAGTCATCTGGAACAAGAGACAAGTGAAACTCATACCGATACTGAGGAGCAGGTTGTTTTTTGCGACAAAGGGCAGGAAGAGAAAAAACCTTGTGATTGTGATTTTATTGACATTGTTTGCATTTACAGTCTACCTTACTGGAAGATGTTTAGTCCCTACTGTATTGTTAATGATAAAAAATAATATAGAGATACTTTTAAAAACAAGAGTCCACCGACCCCTGGATGTCACGAGTCACAGATGTTACAGAGATATCAAACTTATAGGCTATAAAAAAACCTAAATAGTTAATATATACATAAAAACTCATGTATGTTAATGTAAAGTATTACATAATTTTTACATTGTGGTCTCTGGGTTACCTCTAGGGTCCCTGGCTCTGTAAAATTTGAAAACCTCTGGTATATAAGCACATAACACCAAAGCTTCTGTCCCTCATGAAGCTATGAGCCAGCCTTCCAGAAAACCATCGTCCGCAGAGAAGAGAGAAACGGGGGACACTACAGTGAGAGGCGAGACAGAGAGCACCGCAGCCGACAGGACGGTCCCAGTGACCGACGCTCAGCCAGCGACAGGGTGAGACCACATACTACTTGTTCATACAAAGAGGAAATGTTTGCATTGAAGGCTATGTTTTGCATATTGTGTGTTCTTACAAATTATTGTAATATTGTTATTTTAAATCTTTTATAAATGTATGTGAGCTAGGTCATCTGGCCAGCCCCCGTACTACCCCAGAGGTTCTCAGAGACATGCGAGGAGTGCTCCTCGAGAGGAGCACCGGGAGTCAAAGTGCTCTTACATCTGCTCCAGGAGAGGTAGGCATAACTGAGGATGGGAGGTGAATGCTGGACTGAAAGAGAAACCTTGTAATAAGTTTTTTGGAATTCTGTATCCAAAACAACTTGGTCAAAATGTCTGAAAACAGTTTTGGGTGGTTCTCTGAATTTGGGAGTCAGTACTGGGAACATGTTTTAATTTGTTTTTTTCAAACATGCCTCACAGAGCTCTGGTTTCAGTCTAGCTCAAGTCACACCTTCTGACATGACACAATGTATTTTTCCCCCTCTTCCTCCTTTCTCCTGGTCTAACCGGTTTAGCTTATTTAAGCTTGTTGATGCCAATCTTTCATTTACAAACCATGAGAGATATGTAACATTTTTTTTTTCATTCTAGCAACACATGGACCAGGCATAGCGTATACAGTTTATGCGTATTTTTGTATATGTTATCAAATTATATTTTTATTTCTCAATTAAAAAATATAAATAAATATAATAATATTATTATTATGATTATTATTTTATTATTTTATTTATTTTTTGCTGTTATGTTAGCAGGTGACCTGTATTTGCACGCTTTGCTGGAGTGTTTGTATATTAAATTGATGATTAAATAAGATTCATTTTGAGATGCTATAAGGTTTAAGATTCTGTATGTACTACAGTAAAAAAAAAAACGTTTAACAACAAAAAAATTATATTTGTGAATTTTGTTTGTTTGAGTAAAATATAAATATAATTTTGCAACAACAAGAAAAAAAAAATTAATTCCTTGTAACTTTTACATGATAGAGTAGTTTTACTTATGTTGCATCTTTTTCATAAAAGGTCCCTCACAGGATGATCATCATATTTGGAAGATTTAGGCAAATATGTGCTTTAAACATGATTGCAGTTTCTTATGTAGTTGCATGTGTTTCTGTGTTTGTTTCAGGTATTGTGTTAATATGTGCCGTCCTGACCAATGCGTTGGTTCTCGTATGCGTGGTGGCTGCTCACATGTCGCAGATGGGCATGTCTGCGATGGGTATGGGCGGAACGAGCTTCATTGACGCCATCATTCCTTTTGAGGGGGTGGAGCTGCAGCAGCAGGTGCGTGAGCTTGACATGCAGTTCGGACAGATGAGAGCACCAGGAGTCTATGGAGGTGTGGCCTTCTGCCTCACTTTTGGTGCACTTTCACTCCTATTTTTAGTGTCCAGCAGCAAACCCCCCCACATGCTTCCAAGGAAGCTCCTGATTGGACAGTTTGCATTCCAGATCATTGGTGCAGTGGGTTACGTGGTTGCGGTGGGTTTGTACCTGCACTTCGTGATCTCAGTGAACTCAACTGATGTGTGCGTCCGGCGTGAGCGGCTGTATGCTCGTAACGGATATACCTGGATGAACTGTAGCGTAGGTGGGGGGGATGCAGCCGTCGCACTGTTTGGAATCATAACTGCAATTCTGTATGCTGCTGGGACCGTTTTAACGGGACAAACAATCAAGGATGTCAGCCATTACTTTAAGGAGCGTGACCGCTATGAAGCCGAACGCAGAGAACAACCTAGAAGTCCTCTGAAAACACCTCCTGATCCTGACACTTATGTCTGAGTTGTGCAGCAAAAATATGGACTGTAACCCTCTGGAATGAATGTATATAAACTGGTTTTAATTTTTGCTTTTTCTTTATTTTTTAAAAATTTTTTGAATGTAAGAGATCTGTTTTTATAATTTTTATGCATATTATAGTTTAAGGCTTCAGTTCAATATATTTTTAATGATGAAGGTTTTTCAATTAATAAACACTGAATAATTCCTGTATATAATAAATTGAAACTGTGGCATTATATATATATATATATATATATATATATATATATATATTCAATGTTTTAATGAAAAAAATTTAAATTGAGTGCTGCAGCTTTTGACGGCATTAAAATGTTGCATGCACTGCAAAAATTAACATCTTTGTCAGTATTTTGTCTTATGTTTCAATTCAAACATCTAAACATCCTTAAATAGAAGATACATTTACTTGAGATGCAAATTAAGATATGAAGGGTTTTGTTTTAAGTAAGTGAGATTATTAAAACAAGAACAAACATCTGTAAATGGGCTATGAAAACTCAGTTTTCCTTTAATTAAGTTGATTTCTCTGAGCCCATTGGCAGATATTTGTCTTTTTTTAGTGATCATAAATTAATAATCTTAATAAATTTCCCAGTAAACAAGACATCTTATCAAAACAAGATAAAAAAACTGATGAGATAAAATCACTTTTTGTGCAGTTGTGATCAGAAGGTACAGTTAAAAGTTTATCTCCATATCTAAGTTAAGCTGTTTATTTTGTAAAATTAAATAAAAGTGATGGAGATTACTGCTAATGGAACCTCATTGTGTTCTCCTTAGACATTTTTACATTTAGAGAAACATGTTAATGTGCTGTGTTCTCCTTTAATGTATTCCTTAAATTTTCTTTGATATTTGAAAGTCTTAAATTTACCTTCATAAACTTGTAGAAACCATAATATTACAAACATACTGTACATTTTTTGAAAACTAAATAGTAATAGTAATGACTTTTTCTATTACTGATTGTCCAGTAGGGGGCAGCAGATACGCATGCACTTTTGGCCCCTCAGTCTGACCTCACATTTACTATGATGTATGACCTTAAATAAACTTACTGCTGAATGTAACTTTTGCATTCATTATACAAACCTTTTATGTAATCTTTTTCTATATATTATTAAAAGGATTCTGAAGATGCCTCAGGGATGCAACGTTTGGAATTTAAAAGCAGGCATGTTAAATAGCACTAACTGGAAAAGTACCCCACATTTTTCTGACAATTAAAAAATAAATTTATGTTTCAAATTCCATGTTTGGTGAAGCTTCAGCTGTCACACTCCTTCAGAGCTGTTTTTCAGTTTGTTATTGACAGGCATCTCGCAAGTCTGGATACAGCAGGAGTCTAGAATGCACATGCTGGTAATATTTAACCATTATGAACCCAGTTAGGTACAGTTTTATGGATGGAAAAAAAAAACATACATGAGCTCACATAGTTTCATTAATTATTTAGAAATCAATGGATTGCTATAAAACTATGTGTATTTTAATGATATAAACAATCTGTTCTCTATCAGGTCTGGCCTTTCCAATATGCAAAAGAAATAAATCCAGAACATTACTACATCATATGTCCATTGTGTGACTCAGGGCTTTTTCTTTGATAGTACTGTAGGGAGTGTGTTCCTCTACTGTTTTCTTTACTCATGCTTACCACACAACAAATGCTGACAACGGGTGAACACACGCACATACACCGCAACCGGCCAAAAGTACATGTGAGCTCAGACAAACCCTTCTGCTGCATTTCTTTTCCCTTTTCGTGTTTGCAGGCATTTAGAAGAGTATCGAGAGGAGATTTCAACCGGACAGAAGGGTGAGTTCTTTCACGTTTCTATATGTGTTTGGTGAAGACAGCACTCAGGTGAGCTCTCTGTACGTTATTTGAGTTTTTGTGTCTGTTTTTTTTTATGGCTCTAATTGGAGGTTGAAGGTTAAACACAGGTTAAGGATTAAACATACTGTAGATAAGTAAGCATACGCACATACACTGACACATGGAGCATGTGGTGTAGGTGTGCAATGCTGAAAGTGAAGGTGGGTGAACTTTTAGGAAATCTGATCTGGTGTGAACGGGGAACAAGGTGAGCAGGTCAGCTGTGTTTAAGCACAGCTCTATATGAAGTATAAGGTTATCTTATAATTATTTAGCAATACATGGACAGTAAAGCTTTACCTGAAGTGGAGAATTGGTGTGTTCGGAAGCAGGTATTTATATGAGATGAGAAGCAAAGTCCTCTCTGTCTCTTTCTGTGTTGTCATTAGGTGTGTCCATTTCATGTCAGGTCAGCTCACAAAAGAAGCAATCTGAGTGGCTAATTTTGAGTCTCACTTCAGTCAATGGCTCTGTTTTGCTTCGGTTTTCACATGGCGAGGGTCAGAGGGACCCATAGGCTGTCATGTGTTTATGTATTAGAAGCTGTGGTCTGTGTGTTTGTGGGTCAGAAATAAATAGGGGACTGAGGCAAAAAAATTAACTTAAACTTAAAGCATTATTTGTGACTTATTATATATATTGTAATTTTGCAATGTGGTGGTATTGTGAAACTATTTTTATCGTCTCAGAGGAAAAGAGATACTGAATGAAAAGAATAGAGGAAGCGTCTTTGGTCTTAAAGCAGATTTATATCTTGTGACTCCTTGATGAAGGAACTGTGGCTGCTTAAAAAGGCTGTGGTTTAAGTTTCCTTTGTGCACAGATTTTTAAATGCTGCTATTAATGTTTGGTGAAAAAAATGCTTATGTTCTCTCTCAATAAGTCACTTTGTAAAGTATCTTCTTATTTATTTTTATTTTTTTAACTTTTCAAATGTGCTTTATGTACTCTACCATTTAAAAGTCAGATTTTTTTTAAGAAAAAAAAGGAATTAATACTTTTTTTTCCAGCAAGGATGCATAAAATGTATTAAAAAGTGACAGACATTCAGATAAAAAAAGGGACATTTATGTTTTTAGAAATATTTGATTTCTTTAATAAAAGAATAATGAAAGGGAAATATTAAGTAGCACAACTGTTTTCTACATTGATAATAATAAGAAACAGTTCTTGAGCATCAAATAAGCATATTTGTGAAGGATCAATGTGACGCTGAAGACTGGAGTAATGATGCTGCAAATTCATTTTGCATTCACAAGAATAAAATTAAATTTTAGATAATAGATTTAAAATAGAATGGCATGCTTGAGATCTAATGTCACATGATGTGTGAACAAAAAGTCAAGTAAACTATTACTTACTAAGTTTTTTTTTAAGCTGTCATTTCCAGTCAAGCTGTAATTTTTTTTCCCAAATTATGCAAAAAAAAACAAAATGGGTGCATGAAAATCTAGCTATGCAGTTAGGCTTAGCAAGAGAGGAGTTGACCATTATTACAGAAGTTATGAAAATACAATTTCCCACCATCAGCATTTTTCACTACAGAAACACTACTAGTGCCACCCCCTGCCCAACAAGCACACCACACAGCTCACACATAAATAAATATTCAACATTTACAACTATAAATATAATAAAGACCAATAATATTAAACAGATACATTGCACAATTTTTTAATAGTTTTAAAAGTAATTAAAATACTGACCATCTGCGTAACAAAGTCCTCATGCTGAATCATCACCGAGTCTCCGCTGAAATAGCTTTTGATGTCTCTTATGTTCAGTTGATTCCTCAAAAAGTATAAGGTTATTTCTACCAGTCAACAATGACCCTCAAGTGAGTCTGGGATGAGACCACTAACTGAACCATCTCTCTTGATCATCTTTTTTTTTATTGAATTTTAATCAGCACGAGCAGCACATAACAGCATTAGCCAGTCCCCTGATAGAAACAAGACTGGGTTGACCATTTATCCCAAAGTTATGCAAAAAAAATTTCCCCCAATCAGCATTTTCATGACAGAACACTAGCCATGCAGTGAGGCTTAGCAAGGCTACACAGTTGGACATTATTACAGAAGTTATGAAATACAATTTCACCATCAGCATTTCACTACAGAAACACTACTACACACATGGCTTTCAGTAAGTAAACAGAAATTTCAGATTTTATCTTGTAAATATATCTACAGTATGTCACTGCATTCATGTGCTTTAATAATTTACATGCATTAAATTAATAAATGTGAAACGCTGTGTATTCTAAGGAGTGTGAGGACTAAGGAAGGATGTGTTGGAGAACCCACCGATTATATTTTTATATAGTAAAGTTAAATTTCATACTTGAAGATTTCTATGCAAATTTAAATGAGCAAATTTAAAGTTCTGCATGTTCGGATTGTAAGTCTTGACAAAGTCCTTATGTTACTGTCTGTTTGCTGCAATTTCAAAACCAGTGCAGATCTTTCATGGGTTTCTTGCAGATTGATCATCCATACATGCCAAAAACGAATCGCTGTGGAAAAGGTCCTGCATATTATTGACTGAAGGCTAGTCTCGTTCCTCTCTGCAGAATTCTCCTCCCGAGAGGGAAACAACTATTGTGATGCGGACGGAGGACTCGGAATTTGAACTGGACTACATTACGGAGAGTCATCATTGGCATCAGCTTCCACAACAGAGACCACTGCACACCGAGCCGGACCCCGTACCAGCCACAACCTGCCAAAGCATCACGCGAGTATTGGCTTGCCAGGTCCAAACATGTTGATCGAAACATGGTGAGAAGACCAGGAAAAACAAACGAATCAGATTGTCATTGTGTTCTGTGGACTTGACTGACTCTTGCTATTGGGGTTCAGATGGAATAAAACCTTTATTTTCCCTGCATTGGAAGGTCATTAACTTAAACCGAACACAGTTGATGATCGCAGCAGGATGAATCACGGGGTAAAGTTAAAAACTGTGACTGTTTACAGATGTGGATTAGTATTCATACTTCCTTTCTAAAGTTTGCGGTCGGTAGAATTTTTTTTTAATGTTCACAACGGCTACATTCCATTGATCCAAATAAACGTAAAAATAGGAATTGTGTGAAATATTATTATTATTACTATAGAAAGACTTTTATGAAGATATATTAGAAAAAATGTGACCTTGGACCAACAAACCAGCCTTAAGTGTCAATTTTTCAAAAATTGGGACTAATCATCCTCTGAAAGCTGAAATAAGATAAGCTTTCCATTGATGTATGGATTATTCGGATCGGACACATATTTCGGCCGAGATTTACAAACGGTTTGAAATATCTGGAATCTGACGGGGGCCAAACACCAAATCAAAATACTAAGAACAATCGCCTTTTACAGTTTCCAAATGACTTATTAGCAATGCATATTACTACTAATCGAAAAATTAGGTTTACTTAATATCCTAATGATTTTTTTGGCATACCAAGAAAAATCTATAAGGTTTTGACCCATTACTAATTTTTTTTGGATATTGTGTGCTAATCATACTAACCCAGGCGACTTAAGGCGACGGATGTATTTACGTGTTCCAGCGTCACGTAAATATATTATTTTTTTAAAATGTAATTTAGGATGGGCCAAAGCTGGGGGGGGGTTCCCACATCTGCAGTCATAACTCCAGTCTTCTGGGCAACACGGACCTTCAGAAATCATTTCTCATATACTGATTTGCCTGCTTAGGAAAAATTTATTATTATGGTGAATGTTGAAAAACTGACGCTCGGATTATTTTGTGGCAGGCCATGGTACATTTCAGGGTTCTTTGCTCAATAGAAAAGTTAAAAGACCAGGATTTATTTGCACTATACCCATTGTTTTTTTGTTTTGTGGGGTTTGATATGTTATTAAAAGCCCTTACTGTCACTTTTTGATCCATTTAATGCAACCTTTCTGGATAAAAGTATCAATTATTTGAAAAAAAAAAAAAAAATTAAGAAAAAATCGTACTAACCCCAACTTGAATGGAAATATATGTTTAACTGTTTCACATTTCTGACTGTTAGGTGGTGGATTTGGGATGGCCAGAGCGACATGCTCGATCACTCCATCTGCTGTGTTCGGTTGTGTAAAAACATGGACAGATGGCTTAGGGCATACTCTGAAAATGTGCTGCTGCTACACTGCAAAGTGAGATTTAAAGATATTTGCAGTATATTCTCAGGCTCAAAGTCCATTATTTGTCTCTGGGGCTCTGAGTGTAGGAATGCAACGGTTGGTTTACTTCTCCCTGTGTCTCTCACTATGGGGCTGCAAAGACAGAGTGGGTGTGGTAATATCCTCTTACATCCAGCTAGCTAACGTTTCCACCAGGTACAACTCAACAATTTACATCCATTGTTAACAAGTCAAAACCATCTTTATATGACAACTACCTTCTCAGACAAGCTGCTTAAAGACAAAGTTACTATTCACTCATGCCATTCTAATCCTGTATGTCTTTCTGTGTGATTACAATAAATGACCACGGGCACCATAAAAGTAGTCCTTTTGATTGTGCACTATATTCCAAGTCTTCAGAATTCATATTCCAGTCAGTGATCCGTCAGCAGAGATTTTTAAGTTAAAACATACTGTAGAGGAATATTCAGAAAGATTTTAAAGCTTTATACATTTGTTTGTGTCTTCTTTCTGTCTTTCAGTGAGGAACATGCATTAGATCTCTACTCCATGAAGAAGTTCTGCCGTGATAAAATGGTTAATCTTATGACTCCATCTCAGAAAAGGCGAGGCTCAATCGTTTATGCATTAACTTTCTTTTTCCCCTTCTTCCTGATGCTTTTCACCTTGAAGCATACTGAGGTTACGCTCTGGACAGCAGTTCAGGGTCACACATGAGAGGAAATCCCCCTATGCAATCTGGATGTCCTGACATTATTCCACTTCCTTTTTCTTTTTTTACATCATACTGAAAGACATGGCCTGTCAGCCCTCATGCATGTGCAAACTGAGCAAGAGTTTTGACTTTTTCCCCTGCTGTTTAGTGCATTATCATTTTCCTCCCCTTATGTTCTCCCATCTCTATTGACTCTAGAAACACTTTTCAGAAGATGAGTTATTGTAAAGTTTCAAAAATGGCAACATAAATATTCTGCACTGATCTGTTGTTGGAACAACACAAAGAAGCTGTCTTTGGCAACACTATAAAGAAGCTATTTATTCTCTTTGATAGAGAGGCACACCCAGAATAGCACTAAATCAATGGAAGAATGTCAAGATTTTTTTTTTCTCTCCATCTTTCAGAATCAGTAACACTTTTCTATGGAAGTTTGTTTCCACAACAGGCCTTTTCAGTTTATATCTTATAATTCTGAATTTATTTCTTTTTCTTAGAATTGTGAGATTTAAACTCAATGTTACCTTGCAATTTCTTGAGTTGTTTATTCACAATTCTGAGAAGAAAAGTCGAATTGTGAGAAACTTGCAATTGCAAGAAAAAAAAGATAGAATTAGAAGATAAAAAGTCACAATTATCTTTTTTTTTTCTTCCGTGGCAGAAAAAAAGTCTGAATTGTGTGATGTTAACTCACAATTGTGAGTTTATAACTTAAAGTGCAAGAAAAAACTAAGAATTTATATCACGATTCTGACTTTTTTCTCATAATTCTGAGTTTATATCTCACAGTTCTGAATTTTGAGAAAACAAGTCGTTGCAAAAAAAAGTTGCAATTACATTTTTTATTTATTTATTTTAATCTTGTGGTGGAAATGGGCTTCCATACTTTTCACACATTTGGCTTTTTTGTTTGGAAATACTCATGCAATCCTGATGCATTTTTCTTCCTCCAAAATCCCTTTGTTTTAAAATGCTGATAATTGCCAAATAAGACCAGGCTAATGCATTTTACGCTGTTTTATTATTGATTTCATCTGCTGGTGTCATCAGGCTTGATTTAGTGTGGTCATGTGTCAGTAAGAGTGACTGTGGTGTTTTGGATGATTCAGGTATGTTGCAGGTGTTTGGCAGGCTTCTTTACCCATCAGATCCACATAAACTCTTCCCCCGCTCTTCCTCCATGGCATTAATATCCATCCCATTCCTGACTTCCACCCTACAGGTGAGGAAATTCTTCTCTCTAATCTTTTTGTATTCTATCTATTTGTTTTCTTTTTTTAATTATTATTTTATATATTTATTTTATTTATTATTTTCTTTTTATTTATTATATAATAAAAAAACAACAACTTTGCTACATGTACTGTTTTAAGCTAACTGTGAATTGTTGTAGCACTTGCATATCTTTGCTCTCTTGTTGATTTTGCTTCCGTTGTCCAAGTTAATAGTTGATGAACCATTACTGCGAGCTCTTTTAAGCAAACTATCAAAAATTTAATACTATTTTCCTCTGGGTTTTGTTTGTTTGTTTTCAGTGTGTCAGCTGTTTATCAGAGTGTATCAAGACACACAGACAGTATACACATCAGGAGTGCAGTAAGACACCAGATAATATATAAATACAACATGAAAGCAGTTTTGTAACGTGCTGGACGTATTATATATGTATTATATGTATCATCTTGTTTATCCATGTGATTATACAGTATTTGTAATATGTGTATATTTAGTAGTGCTTGTGTATAACTCTCAGGCAGGTTGCTGTAAATCAGACAGACAGAGTGTGTTTTGTTCTGGAACCCCCACAGATGCTCAAAGGCGATTTCATGGTGAGATGTCTCTCCGTCCCTTACACACACACACACACACACACACATACACATGCAGACAGCACTAATCTTCATTTCTTTATTCTCTCCAGATTGCGTGTTATCATAAAAATGATTCCATGAGGACTCATGAGACAGTGTTTCGTGTGCAGTTCCACACTGGTGCTCTATGTGGAGAGCAACTTTCCTTGCAGAAAAGCAGACCTTGATCATGCAAACATAGGTACACAAAGTGTTTTTGGTCAAATCTTTGCACTTGAAGTGTCCCAAAAAAGGTTTTGGAGGTTTTCCCATTTGCAAAATATCAAACCAAATAATGTTTATTTTGTATGTAGCACAAAAACTTTTATCTTTTCATATAAATAAATTGACTTAAAGTATTTGAACTGTAAATCTGGTAGACAAATGTTATTGGAAAATGTTCATGGTTAATAATAATAACAAAATGTCATAAACAGCAATTACTGAAACTTTAATTTTATATTAAAAAATTAAAAAGTATAAAAATTAACACAAAATAGAAATAAAAAAGTATAATAGTTTTCAGTGATATTACAATAAAACTGAAAGTGGACTGAATACATTAAAGCAATATGATCAGACTTTTTTTTTTTAAACATGAATGTTCTACAAGGTAATTCTTCTAAGGGTTATAAGGCATAAGCTCCCTTGTTATGTAATGTTATGTTTTATATAGTTAAATAATGGGGAAAATACAAAGCATCTGTGAAATAAGTGAATTGTTTTCCAGGATTGATGCCAGAAATATGTGCATAATTTTGCATCCACATTATTGTTTTTGTTTTATTGTAGAAATAAAAACTGTCTTTGACATGTGTTTTCCTTCTACAATGGAAAGAAACTGATTTCATACATCCTCTAAAAAACAGTTGTTTTCAGATGACATTTGATATTTTGTATGTAATGTTGTTATATATACTTTTTGGGCCAACATACATTTGTACTTGTTTATTTTTAGTACAGGTTTGTGTTTACTAGTATGTGAGTGTGTGTGCGTGACTGAGCATGTGAGCAAGTGCTGAATGTTTTTTGGTAAATAATAACAGACAAGACACACAGTGACACAAGCAGATCGGAGAACACTTAACCCTTTACACAAACACTTAATTTTCGTCCTTACGCAACTGGAAACCTTACACAGTCAACCAAACTTTTGGATGGAAAGAAGCAAAAACAGTCACATGGCTGTGGCGAATGTGCTTACAAGTCACAGATACATCAGCTGTCATTGAACTTTTGTGTTTTGATGTTCCCACATTGCTTTGCAGCATAGTTTTTTCCATACCTTTCATCCTTTTCAGTCATCATTTACTCTTGTCTCTATTCAAGACCCAAGATTCCCAGAGGACGGTGTGTGGTGGAGGTGCTCTTTTCAGAAATTGCCAACAGAGGCCCATCCCTTGCTTCAGGTATCCTCTCATTTCTCTGGAATGAAAGGTGTTTTATGGATCTTTGTGAATTTGCATTATTCAATGTGGCTAATTTGGGTAGAAATGAATTTAGGAATAAATGAACACACTGTTTCTCCATTTCAAGATTGTGGCCACTGGAACCGTTCAGCAGTTGACATTGAAAATGACCCTCTGAATTCACTACTCACTCAATGGGACTTCACTGAAAATCTTACAGCAGCTGGTAAGAATGGACTCAAGTTCTTCATAATGTCTAGAATAGTGGTCTTGAATAGAACTAGAATATAAATGTTCTTTTTTTGTTTGTTTTTTATGTGTCCTCGCTTTTATTATAGAAAATTTCTATTTCAACTTTTGAACTTTTTGAACAGTTTCTTTTAACACTGACAATAAACAATAATAGCACCAAATCAGCATGTTAGATTTAAAATTACATTTTTAAAAATATTAAAATAGAAGGCAGTTCTTTTTTATTGCAATAATATTTTACAGTATTGCTGTATTTTTTTTAATCAAATAAATGAAGGCTTAAAAATGGTTTATAAAGTTGTGTCATTGACATTTTAATAGCTTTTTAGAAATTGAAACAGTAGAACAATTCAGAAGTGACACAAAAGTGTGCTAAACTGCTGAAATAAAATTTGCTTAGACTAAGATCCTCCCATGCTGTTGGGCACTTTGCGGTCTCCCCTAATCGTTGTCGGGTCCTCTACCAGCACTTCAGCTTCATCCTGCTGAGCTTGAGATCGTTGCTAAAGGTTCAGAGCTAGGTGGTGCAGGGTCGATCTCAGCCACATTTGGCCCCAGTGCACCAGTGCATTTCCACCCGCAGCAATGTGATGTCATTGCACTTGTAGAATATGCCTGGCTAGTCTAAGGCGTTGTTATGTGATTGTGACTTGAAGGCTGTTGGAATTTCTCAGCTGCAAGACTTTCTTCATTTTTGATGAGGTCAATGTACTGGATGTTGAGGATGCGCTTGGAGACATCGCTGGTGGAATCCATTTATCCTCTGTGACAATGTTTGCTGTTATCTTCCACGTCTTTGCATGCACAGATTGTGGTTGGGATGACAATGGAGGAGTATAGTCATAAATAGATTTAAGTTGACAACCAGATGTGCTGGAGGTGACAAAAAAGACAAGCAAGATTTCCCTGATCTGGATTTTGGTCTCAGCATCACTCATCACTATCAACATCACAAACGATGCTCCCCAAGTAGGTCAAAATTTTCCACTGCCTCCAGATGTTTCAAGGCCTACAGTGATATTGACTGGCATGGCTGTATGTCCGGTCTTCATGATCTTCGATTTTTCCGGGCTGATATGCGAGGGCTAACTTACTGGCTTTCTGTGGCTGTCTCTCAGTGTGTGTCTTAAAGCTGAGTTTCACCTTCGCCCGAATCGGGCCACGTCATCGGGCAAAATCTAGATCTGTTAAACGATCTTGAACCATTCAAGGGATGCCTGCTCCAGTGTATGCAGTTGCCATCTTCATGACAAAGTCAAAGGGTGATAAGAAAAGAGGATCGGTGAAAGGATGAAGCCCTAGCAGATGCCGTAGTGATCTCAAAAAAGCTGTGTCCTGTGTCAGTTCTTACACGGCAAGAAGTGTTTAGATATAGATTTATAAAGATGATCATTAAAGGCTTCTGGGACATCAAAGATATTGTGTCAATGTCAGTGAGGATCTAGAACCGATTTTGAAGGTCAAGGTCAATATCTTGATTGTTAAGTTTCTCTGTGGCATCGGGATGCTTGACCACTACTTGTCTTTGGCATTTGAGTTTGAGCTTAAGATTTGACTAGACTAGATAATGGTGCCAGAGCCAAAGTCTGCCGCCCTGTAGACCCGTGCATCATGGAGAGAGATGTCTGCCATAATCAACTGATGCAGATGTGATTGATCTCATTAAAGGTGGCACCATCTGACTACACGCCATGTCTTCTTGTGAATACGACAATGTTGAAAGAAGGTGTTACTGATACAAAAGTTCAAAATGAGGATCAGCCACTCAATCACTCGCTATCACTCTGATGTTCAGAGGTAATGCAAAAAGGACCAACAGTTCAAGTCCGTTCGATCACTGCCCAGCTGTGCATTGAAATCACCAAGGACAATCTTGAGATCATGATGAGGTATTTCATCAAGGGTATCTTTTAGTTGGCTATAAACTCATCCTTCTGCATTGTCAGTTGGTGCTTAGACTTGAACAATCAGATTTAGGATGTTGTTGGTCCAGAGGTGCAAAGAGAGATTACCCTATCACTCACAGGTTTCCATCCGACAAGGGATTCAGCTGCTTGTTTGCTCAGGACAATTCCGACACCTTGTTGGTGACATGCCAGAAGAACAGGACGATCTTGCCATCACTGGCCAATTGTTCACCACCAATCCACCGTACTTCACTAATTCCCAGTGCATTGAGATGATAATTGTCGAATTCCTGGATGAGTTGGGCAAGGCAGCAGGCTTGATGAAGTGTGTAGACGTTCCAGGTGCCAAGTCTCATAATCGTTTTGGAAGAGAAAATCGCATCCTTCTTCAGGCATCGGACCCCATTGCTGGTTTGCTCCAATGTGGTCATCTGGCAGGGATCTGATTCACTCGTTCGGTTAATAGTGGCCGAGGAGATATTCCTTGTTCCTTTGGCACTATAGATTTTATGGGGATGGGTGGCTAGACCGATGCCCAACCCCTCGTCCTTTCTAATCCGGGATTGGAACCGTAATGGTGGAGAAATTAAATTTATTTACACAATATTTACCTAAAAAAAATCACAAGCGTTGGTCCATTTTAGAAAATAACAAGAGAAAAGTTTTGCTAATTGGCAAATTATAAATATTAATCAGTACAGATCTAAAAATACCAAATATTGTCCTATTATTTTCATCACTAGTCGAGAATAAATGATGATTGGGTATGGAGGCAAGAACCATGGACATGGGATTAGGCCATGATCCTGGATTATTGCTGAACCAAAATCAGAGCGTAACAGTTGCTGCATCTCGCTGTGTCCTGCTCACAGCGAAGGAGAAAGTGTTCTATGGTGCGGCTAAATGGTGCTGAATATTGGGATTATAGCACCTAGTCCAATTATGCAAACTTTAAATCCACCATATCATTTATACATTAACATGTCTATTTGTCTTTCTTTATTCTCATCATTTCCTCAATAAATTACAGTTAGTTTTACTTTGCGTACACTTTGTTAACATACTACAAACACACTAAATCTGGCTTTGCATTCACTGACTGTTTTGGGACATGTTTTTTATAGTATTTCACAGGGTTCTTGTGGGCCTTGAGTGGTGAAACCGTGGGTTTGTGGGTATTTATTTTTAGAGAGAAAACAAAGCATGCACATGTAAGCAGTGTGTTAGTTTGGTTTTCCGATACATGTAAGCTTGTAATGGTTCGACTAATTTTAAGTTACGGTCGCGGACGGAAACACGCTTTAACCATCTAACACCGTTATTAAGCTGGCACTGTTTGCTGAGGTTTAATGTGAACATAGGATACTGTATGGACTGTTCAAATCCGTGAAAGCTTAACCTCCTACAATATAGTAAGTTTCTTGTATTTGCGCTAATCTAATCTTGTTTTGGCCTTAGCTCCGACCATAATGAGCTCCCAACAAAAAACCTGCCAGTTACCATAGTATGGCCACAGTGCTCCTCAGTGCTCATTGCTGTGACTGTTTTCCTTTGAGAGTTTGTAATTACTGAAAATGTTAAGGTAAGCGGCACTAAATGAAGCTGTAGGTTAAAAACAGAGCTGTCTCAATATTCTACGAAGATGTTTTTGTCTAGAAAGAGAGGTGTGCAGAATATCAAAGCAGAGGGATGAGGAGCTCAGACATAAACAGACCCAAATGACCGTGTGTTATTCAAAGGCCAACATCTTAGGGAGAGCGGACTTACATTAACTGGTTTGAGTCTTCTAGGCAGAGGTGAAACATATATGCTGAATGATGGCAACCATAATAGTATTTGGATCATTCTTTGCAATGTATCCCTTTTCTAGTCTAATAAGATGATATTTAAAGCCATTTTAAAAAATATACAACAATTGAATACATCTTCATTGAGATTTAACAGTAACAGGTTGACCGTTGTACAGTTCAGTTTTGATTTTACAAGCCTTGTGCCCAAGATTGTGAAACTACAGTGTGCTTTCAATTATGAAGTCTTTACAGATATCCACATTTCAGTCATTCAGATGTTTACTATATAAAATCAAGCTAACAGGGTTGACATTTAAAACTGTATTGCAAAACATAATTGTCTTAAAGGGAACATCAGATGCCCATTTTCCTCAAGATGGTAAGATTTTTTTAGGGTCTTCATGAAATGTCTGTTACATACTTTGGTTAAAATTCTTCATTGGATGTGTAAAACAATGCCTTTTACTTGTCGACAAAAACAGCTCTCTTCACAGCTGACCCGTTTTGGTGCATGTCTCTTTAAATGCCACCCCCTCTCTTCTATGGGGTGATGACAGAAGACACATGAATATATCGATATATGACTTGGAGGTGCATGCACTTCAAATTCAACCAGCTGCAAACTGAAACAGCTCTTTGGATGACAGTTTCAGACTCAGCCCATAATGAACATGGCTGCATGTTTTCTTTTCAGCTTTTCTGAGCTGGCAGAAACCTAACTAAATGCAAAAAAAAAAAAATTAATTTTATGCAATTATAACAAAGTTTTAGTTACTTTGGCAGTAATTTGTTACTTGAAAAGAGGAAAATTTGATGATAACATGGTTTACACTATTTTATGTAATCTTATATTTCGGTATAAATAATTTAGGTCACACCAGTGCCTATGATATTTATTTCTGAACTAGGTGGATTTGCTAAAGATGCAAACATAATTTTATCAGTCATGCAGAAAATTAATTTTGGCTTAAAAAATGTTTGTCATGAAAAAATAGAGATTTTGGTAAACTACTTTTTAAAAGTTTGGGATAATGTTTTTGAAAAAAGTATCTAATTCTCACCAAGGCTGCATTTATTTGATCAAAAATACAGTTAAAACAGTATGTGAAATGTTATTCTAAATTCAATTTGAATATATTTTAAAATGTCATTTATTCCTGTCATACAAAGCTGATTTTCAGCAGCCATTATTCCAGTCTTCAATGTCACATGATGCTTCAAAAATCATTCTAATATGCTGATTTGGTGCTTAAGACACATTATTTAAATGGTTGTGCTGCTTAATATTTTTGTGGAAACTGTGATACATTTCTTTTCCAGTATTATTTGAAGAATAAAAAGTTAAAACATAATTTATTTGAAATCTTCTGTAACATTGTAAATGCCTTTTCTTTTGATCAATTTAATGTATCCTTGATTTTCATAAAAAAATCTTACTGACCCCAAACATTTGAATTGTATTGATGCAGTAACAACAAAATTCAGGATGGCTCAACTTACCCACTGGCACATCTTAACCCACCTTCCCCTTACAGTATATGCACAAAACTGAATTATGCAGAAATAAATTGTTTCAAGGAGTGGAACATAGTGAGTGTTTAACTCCACGGAAATGAACTTTGTTCTCCTTGTCTAGTTAAAGTTCAGTGATCAGGGAACAAATAAGTTGCAATTGCTATGTTTACCCTTCGCTTCTGCACATAGTTTAGTTTTTTAGATGCTAAATGGGCTATGCACAAGAATCTAAAATTCCAGGGCCAGATATCTAAAGGTTGGGAGTTTCTGTGCACAACTGTAAAAAAAATAAAAAAAAAATCAATCCCAACAACTTAATCATGTGTGTCATATGGCACTGAGGCTTGATGCACATCTGGTGTGTGTGATTCTGTCTCGAGCAGCTGTTGTAATTTAGAGATACCTCATGGTGGAGACAACAGCCTTTACAATTACACTACAATAAACTCAAAATTAAATTGCACACGCTCAAACACACCCCTTGGACAAAAAAAAAAAAACCAGTAGTTTTTTTTTTTTGAACCTGGGGGTCTGTTTTAGTTGTGCTGCCAACCCGATCAGAAAAGTTGCAGAATGCTTTTCTCTACTCGCTATCTATTCTCTCTCTCTCTTTCTTAGCTCCTCTCTCGTTATCTTGTGTCCCTGTCGTGCAATCTCTCTGTCCTAAGGGGGGGTTTCTTTTTACCTGGTATTTGTTGGTACTTACCACTACCTTCATTACTATCGTATCTCTTTTCTTTTTGCCGCTCCCGCCTCCTCTCCACCCCCCACATAACTCCGCTTTGTGTTTACATTCCCCTACTCCAGATTGGGTGGGCGCCAGGTCCCCAAGCTGTGTGTGTGTGTGTGTGTGTGTGTGTGTGTGTGTGTATTTTGTTGAGTGTGTGTGTGTGTGTGTGTGTGTGTGTGTGTGATTGTGTGTGTGTGTGTGTGTACAGCTGTATTCCAAGGATCATTGGCTGGCTTGAGCAGAATAGTGCTTCGCAAGCCAGGATTTTCCCAATACACCCAGGAGGGGCACCTGAAAGGGGTTACCTGTGTAGAGGTGGAGAAAGAGATAGGGAGAGCGAGCAGTACTGTAAGAGGAAAAGAAGGAGGAAAAAAACAGGGGAAAAGGGAGGAAAGAGATTGACTGAGAGAAAGAAAAAGAAGAAGAGGAAAGAAAAAGAGACCCAGGGAGCTTGTTATCACCTTATATAGGAAAGAATGCAAGCTGCCTGTCTGTTTAAAACTGCATGAGGAGAGAAGGACAGAAAGAGAGAGCAGGACAAAATGGGCACAGAGGTCTGCAGGATAAACACGGTCAGGACCGCTTGCCTCTTTCCTTCCTTATTTTTTACCTCTTTCTTTATTCATTCAAGAAATGTTGTTTGTTTTTTCTTTTTTTCTGTACAGTAGAGACTCTCTTTCTCACTCTCATTTTTTTTTTTCTCTTGCTCTGTCATAGTTTCCATGGTCAGAATCATCTGTTGTCCTCAGATACCTTTGGGGTCTGGTTTGAGAGGGTGTTTTGGAAAGCATTAGGTTTGTGATGCTACATGCATTTTTTGAAGCGGTGCAGGGTCGTGGGATATGCTTTCAGCAGCAACACGCTTGATTTATTTTGTGAGTTGTTGAAAGCTCTTGTGATAAACAGATGTAGTTGTGCTTAATTTATCAGGAAAAGTTGCCGCATGAATCACTTTTGAAGTATTTTGAGAGTAACAAGAATTTTCAGGTTGTGCATTTGATGTTCTATGCAGTCTTAAAATATTTCGAAAAACATATACTTGGGCAGAATATGACGAAATATTGGAGTGTTGCTCTTTTTACTAATTTATATTGTTTGTTGCAAAGTCAAATTGAAAGTCAAAGTCAAGTTTGTTTGTCATTTTTCTCAATGTCCAGTGATGCATTGAAGTAGTTGGTTGTGATTAAGTGGTCTATTAAATATTTATTTTAGATTATGGTAAAGTTTGTATAATAGAATGACTGTTGAATCTCAGTTGTTGGGTGTGTGTTTGTATGACTATGTGAGTTTGTGTGTGTGAGAAAGAGCTGCCAGCTGTGGTGCCTTTATCATGCATGCCTGGTATTTGGATTTCAGCCTCTTGAGACCTTAGTGAAGCATTACAGGTTTAGTTAAAAAGGTCTGTGTTTTTCACCTTTTATTATACTAACCAGTTATGCCATTGTGATTTGGTCCCACTTCTTTTCATCACAACAATTAATTGTTAGATACAATGTACTTACTCTTGTTAATTTTGTATTGCACACACTTTTGTGGTGTGGTTTGGTTAGTTTTAAGGGTGTAGAGGTAGGATAAACAGTGCAATCCGCAGAAATAAATTCATTCTTCCAATAACTCTTTCAGTTTTGTTTTTTGTCCTGAAAGTTTGAGTTAGAATAATTTGTAAGAGTGTAGAATTAACTTCAATGTGGCTGTGAAAGCAGTCTAGTGAGTAGATGCATTTACCTGTTTGGTGTGATGATGTTTAATGTCCATGACAACCTCTGTAGTCCCTTTTGGCTGCCATTAGTTAGCAAACCGGCTTTTCTTAAGATAAATAAAAGATTCATAAGGTATTACGTATGTATGTTTTTTTTGTAAAATAAAACATGAAAATATCTTGAGCTTATGTTAACCCAAAACACCTATTTAGAAAAAATCTAAACCCATTGATGGAACTAGAAGTGCTAAATTCAAAAATTTTGGCCTGCAAAAACACATCATTCCAGCTGCACTCTATTGTCAAAATTGATCATAGAGTGTGGCGTGATCATTAAATATCAGTGTTTGTGTGTGTTTGTACAGCCTGCATGTGTGGATGCTGCCTTCTGGCTTCATGTTGAACAGTAGATACGTGTTATCAGTCATGATCATTGCTGCGGAGACTCTGAGTGTGTCATGACACATGATATTATCTGCTGCGATCAGTGTTCAGCTGCCGGAGGCTGACTGATATGTCTTTGCTAGAACACACACACCACGGCCACACAAAGACATATTTAGGTCTGTGTACCTGTGTATTTGTGTGATGACTAAGGTGTCTGCAACTCGTTAGAGACGTGTTAACATTTACACTGGACCCCAGACTATGACACAGAGGACTGAATTTAGGAGGAGTGGGTGAAGATAAGGGGCCACAGGTGTGACTTTGTTTTCAACAAAGTATGTGTCACCATGTAACTTTTTAAACTTTCAAATTGTTATACCTAAAGAAATGAGTAGTAATTTTTACAAACATGTTTAAAATGAAGAAGTTTCACATATCGGAGATCATGGATGCCAAATATGACTGGAAAAATCTTTACAATCTGCCTTTTTGCTTTTGCATGATGCTTCATCCACACCCAGTAGGTGTCAGTATAAGTCAAATAGGCTAGAGAGAAAATGCACAGTCATTTTCAAAAGTTTGTATCTAGAGTTGAACTCTGATGAATGTCACTGCAATGCCAATTCTCACGGGGGGAAATGGGATTTTCTTTGAGTTAGGAGTATGTCAGTGAGAAAATATGGCAGACACAGTAAATGTCAGCATCTGTATTGATGGTAAATTTGCTGAAGTGTATAAAAAACAAGACCGTTTATTTACATTAATAATTGTAAAAAAAATGCATTATACAATAGTAGATTGATGTGATAGTTTTCGGTACATTTACAGCCTGTAAAGCACACACCTGATACATTTTTCTTTATTCATCATTTTGTTAGTACAACCAAAAAAAAACTTGCTTCATTTAGGTTCCTTTCAAAGTGAATTGAACACACCTGATATCATAATTCCAACTTTCCAGCTCAGAAATATGATTTTTTTTTAAATAGGACTTAACCGCTCCATAAGCCATCTTAAATGAGTTCCAAATCATAGAGGTCAACTTTATTGCACCTGTAATTTATTGTACTAATTCTAATTATTGTACTTACTTTTTGTTCTCTCTTTCACAGCCAAGCAAAAAGAAGGCACACACTCTCTGAGCAGTGACTCTGGACTCTCCAGCTCCTCCCAGTGGACTGGAGGACAAGCCTCTGGGCTCCCAATCAGCTACAGCTCTGAGGAGCATCCCCCAGCTCCCAGAGTAAACCCTGGAGGCTAAGTATGGAGGAGGAACAACCTTCTCCAGGCATCCTGAGATATGACCCTACAAAGCCAATCAAGATGCATTTGATCATTCCAGTCATTTTAAATGGTAAAGCTATGTTCATAGGCCGGAGACAGACATTATAGATGATGACGAGGACATCATTGTTCCTAATGATGCCCATGCTGCTGTTTCTGACCTGACTCTAAATACGCACTGTCTTCAAAGGAAATGTCTGAAGGTTTGTCTTCAGGTGAATGTCAGAACTCTGTCCAATCAGATGATTGCCAAAGTAAAGCTCCTCCTGCCATGTTTAGAGAGGATGTAGATTCCTCAAACACACTCATACACACTTCAGTACCTGCTGGATATCAGACACATATATGGGTGAAACAGCAACAGTCCACATCTTACATGCACACTTCCTCAGACAGACTGGAACACAGGGAGGAGATGGAGCTCCAGAAAGGTGCAAACAAACCTTCATTACCAGACAATGGCTTTCCGAGGCGCGGTCAGAACCAGACAAGAGACGATGAGTTTGAGGACCCTGGCTTTGGATGTAGATCAATCAATCGAGCAGCTCAATCAGCTGATCCTGGACCTTGACCCTGACTTTGGAGCCAGTCCCCACCCGGGCAAGGGGTCACATGACCCGCTCAGCCTCCCTTGACACCAATGGAAAGGCGACTTGGGTAGAAGGGCCAAATAACACCAGTCAGGTAAGAGCAAATCCTGTTACATTTATCAGTCCTGAATCAATTTATTGATTCCAGCTGACCTGCAATCATCCACCAAAAAGTTCTAGTTATGTTTTTAGGACAAAGTACTATGGTATTCCTTAAAATGTGAACATATTGCAAGCATTGTGTAACATAGTAAATATCAAAAGTACCATGGTATTTGATCACACTTTATTTTAGGGTCCAGTTCTCACTATTAACTAACTATTAACTGTGGCTTTTGCCTCAATAAACTCATAATTACTGTTTATTAAAAGTTAGTTAGTTAGCAAGGTAGTTGTTACGTTTAGGTATTGGGTAGGATTGGTGAAGAATAAGGCCATGCACAATAATCAAAATAAAAAAAACATAAAAAATTACAAACAAACAAAAAAAAAAACCTAAACAACCAAATCTTAGAATGGTAGTGTGTGTATGTATAGATACATATGTATTACCCTCACATTTCAAATACATGTGCCATTCTTGGTGTGTTCAGTGGCATTTTTGCCTTATTCACTGGTTAATGTCTAGTGACTTTTTTATTTTAAAATAATGTTTGAGGTTTCTATTGGCAGGGGCCTAATTTATGTTAAGAAATGCACAAAAGTAACATACAATGGTCCTCTATGTGTAGCTCCTGACAGGTTTGCTAAAGAAAATAAAGTCCTTCCTTTCATTTCTGTGTGTGCGTGTGTGTAAGTGTGACTGTGCTTGAATGTAAACATGCATGTCTAGTATGGAGTGCTTGCATAGTGTAAATGTGACCTCTAAGCTGCCTTTTAGTTTAAAAATTGACATAATCATATTTCTAGCAGTGTATTAACTTTGCCTTTGACAACCATTTAGTGACTCCCTGATAATGTTATGTTGGCTTCTGCTTTTTCCAAACACATCTGTGATGCAGTAATGAATGCAATACTCTGTCTCCTTTGACCTCGGCATACTTAACGGGTCTTTTTGCTTTTGAAGTGTTTCCCCTGCCTTGCATATATCCCCTGTCTTTTCTGTTATAAGATCCCAAGGTCCTTTCTTGCTGGATCAGCTCGTGTCAGAACAGCTCTGACACCTGGAATGGAGATTCTTTGAGTAGAGCATTGAATTCATCCTGCTGAACAGAAATCTTTGCAGTGTTATTATTTCTGTAGTATGTCACCGGATATATGCCTGGTGGTGTGTGTTTGAATACACATGGTGTAAGGGCTGAGGAATGCCTTTGAAGTGAGCATCTCCTGAAACACAAAACATGTTGTCTTTCCCCATCGTTACGTTCAAGGGATTTGTTTGCTTTAAAGTGATAGTTTCATAGGCTTACTGTTGCCCATTTGTATATGAATATTGCCATGTTTTGTAATTATTAGGAAAAAACTGGGATCTAAAAGTTCTGAGACTGCATTGATAATCTGGGATTATTGTTATTTAAAATCCTGAAAAATAATCAATATGGGTATGGGGTGGGTATAGACTAATGCAAGCAATTCTAAAATTGTGTCATTGATCATGCTGTATTTGTTTTGTATACAGTTGTTGCTTCGCATTGATAATTTAAAGATAATCTCTGTTATCTCCAATTCCAATATGCATGCGGGCATAATCGTTTTCATGTACGTTTAGAGGTGGTTGCTGTCATTTAAAGCAACAGACAAGAACGCAAAAAAAAAAAACACTAGTACAAAATAAGATATTTTTGAAATTAAGCTTCAGTCAAAACTAGTTAATAAGTTGTAATGGAATAAAACTGTTTAAGATTAGAAGTATGCCAAAGCAGAAGCATTTTGGCGACTTTGACAAGTTTATCAAGTGCATCTTGTAGTATTATTGTATTGTTAGTTACTAAAAATGTATTTATAAATGTGTTAATTTATTTTATAAAATATCATAAAATTATATACTAAAATTTATAAAATAATTAGGGTTTATTTTAATTTTATTTCGGAATAATTATTTTATTTCTATTTATTTACTTATTTAATGTTTTTGTGGCATGTATATTTATTCACAGCCCCTGAAAGTTAAATTGCCACCGTTTATGTGCGGTCATAAACGTGTTCTCCTACATGGATCATTATGAAAACAAGTCTTTGTTTGCCAAAGACAGGCCGTGCTATGTTCTCACAGTTTTATAGCTGTGTTTGAAGCTCTTCTTTAACGTGTTTTGATGTTGGTTAGTGAAAATCAATAAGATACAAATCAGTGATGATCCTCTTACATTTCTGACAAGATAAGTCGAGCCATTAACCTGTGACACTGTCCATGCCATCGAATATCAAAGATGTGATATGCCAAATGAATAACTTTCTGTTTCTGTCTCTTCTGTACAGGTTGGAGGCACAAAGCAGTCTGCAGTATGTTTCTGAATACTCTCTGGCTGCGTAGTGGCAGCTGGCTATCCAACAAGAACAAACAGATATTCGTACCTTTTGACAAGCCATCTCGTGGGTATTACTTACAATTGCCCACTTTATATTACTGTACAAATACTATCATAATTAGTAGGCCTCAAAATTCTAAATGTTTTAATGGTTAAACCCAAAACATAAACTGTTTTAACTGAGCAGCAAGTATTGATAACAATCGCATCACAACCCATCGGAAAGTTTCTGCCCATGCACTAAAGTACAAGTTTTACTGTACTGAACCTGGCAACCTCTTTCTACAACAATGGCCTCATACTGTTGAGTGTATTTCTGTTTCAGCGAGGTCTATATCGGCACATGACGCGCTGTGAAACATTGTTTGTTGGACGCTTCCTCCAGAAAGGGGGGCATGCATGACGAGAATCCAGCCGTGGTGGGTAGTCGGTGAGTCAAGTGGTCCCCACAAGCCCGGGGACATTTCCGGACACCCTCCCACTCCCTATGTGTAAAGCACTGAAAACTGTTTTGATATTTGTTATATGAGTATAACTCCCTCTTCCTCCCAGGATCTTATTAACCTCTGTTACTATTATAGTGTTTAATATTATAGTATATTATTACATGTATGTTAATTTTGAAACATATTTCTATAGCACATTTACAAAATACATGCATTGACCAAAAAGCCTTTCCAGCAGATAACTTAAAAAATAGAAACATTCTTTCACATAGATACATTAAAGGGGTCATATGATGTTGCTAAAAATAACATTATTTTATGTATTTGGTGACATGGTGTAATGCAATGTGTTTATGTGGTTTAAGGTTCAAAAACACATTATTTTCCACATACTGTACATTATTGTTTCTCTCCTCTATGCCCGCTTCGAAACGCATCGATTTTTACAAAGCTCATCGGTCTGAAAAGTGAAGTGTGTTGTGATTGGCCAGCTATCCAGTGCCTTGTGATTGGCCGAATACCTCAAGTGTGTGACGGAAATGTTAAGCCCCTCACCATACTGTGATGCCATCTCCCAGCCGACCAAACAAAAACATTAAAACCCATTATATAGGAGGCATTTGTTGCATCCAGTGGGGACATAATTACTGATTATAATGACCTATACTGTCTTTTTTTCACATTGCGTTGTGTAACGTGCTGTGTAAACATAAAACCATGTCTGCATTTGTGATCAGAGAAACAACAAAACAACAAGCCTACTCTACACTGCTTAAAACTTGCATTTGAATCATCAGTGGCAATTTATTTAAATATTTAAACGTACTTACAGTCTGTGAGTCAGAACAGCCAGCACTGTAGTCTTCTCTCCCAGGATCAGGAAACAGTCGTCCATAAAATGCGTTGCACATATCTGAATATTTGGGTTGAACTGTTCTGGAACAGTGATGTAATTACAACTTAACCACTGATTTCTAGTTGTGTCCTCTTTTGGGCCAAACAAAGTAGTTTCACTTATACAAAGATACACAACCTTCTCCACAACATGGTGGTGGTGGTAACAGCGAGAATAAAGTTACACCTTCTTTTTTGCATGAACATTTGGCGGTGTTATGCAAATCTTCACACATCGTGATGTAGACATGTAGGGACGTGTTAGAATGAGCCGTTTTAGGGGGCGTGATTGACTCTTCTTTATGCACCAAGAGCTTGTAACACTCCAAAGAGAAAGGAAAACTTGAAATCGCATCATATGACCCCTTTAAAACCTGGTAATGTCTCATTCTAAAACGTCTTTATACTCAATTTAAACACATCCACTGTCAAAAAAAATATATGCAATGAAAGAGAATTACATAATTGGGGAGCAGAAAACAGAAAATGCCCTTTCACCGTTTGATCTTAAAGAATCTTAAACTGAATCCTAAAAAAACAGGCAACCAATGTAACACGCTATAAACTGGAATAATAAGTTGGGGGGGGGGGGGGGGGTGGGGGGTACTACGCTCTTCTGTACAGGGTTCGAGTCATTCTGCCCCACTCAAACTAAAACCTGGCACTGAAAAATACCTATAAAACATGCAATATACGACAATTGTCAATAATCAAGACGTGACATGACGAGAGAATCCAATTTCAATTTGGAAATAACCACTTGAGTTTGGTAGAGAAACGCATCCTGATACATTATTAGCACAAGGACATGATCAAGTGCCGAAAAGAGTCCAGAGTAACAACACAAAGTTACGTTAACCTGATCAGAAACAGCCTTCCCCTAAGAAATTGTACTAGTGAACAATAACAAGTTCTATACAATTTATGCATGTAGCAGATGCTTGTTGATCCACAGCGACTGCAGTGGCACAAGGTCAGCTAACATTGGGTTGTGTACCTAACATGTTTTCCGGGAATCAAACCCTACAACTCTTTGCACTGCTAACGCAATGCTCTAGCCCACATGAGCACAAGATATCAAATACCGCACTCTCCGAATCAAGGGCGATTTATATAGCAAAAATTTGGTATCAACCGCATATAAATGATAACAGATTGGATTTCGAATGAATAAAATAAACTGGTCACAAGAATAGGAAACCTGTGGCACAATCTCATTCACTGTTTAGATCGTGCTTGAATTAGTCTCTTTCTTTCCCCTCATCAGTGAAGAGCGACATGACTTCATCACTTCAAGACGCCTGGGCTATTTCAAACCACGTATCAGACAACGACAAGTGAACTCGCCAATATAGGGCAAGGTAATCAAATGACGAGCAGAGGCTACATTCTTTATGCTAACTTCTTTTGATATCATACAGTAGCAAAATGCATGGTTATTCTACTGTGAGAGGGGCAAGACATTGTTGGCGGATATTATTTGTGTCTTTAGTTGTTTCCAGATTAGGAAGCATTCCAGCGGAGTATGCTCATACGGCAAATTCTGCCCTTTCAAAAACCCTAGTAAAAGGGGCAAATTCTGTCTGTGCTGGCTGATCGCAAATTCTGGTTTTGGGCTGCAATCATAACGAGTAAGCGTCTGCTACAGGATGCTGACCGCCTCTTGGTCAGATGGAATATTAAGATCCATAAGATAAACCGTGGGCCGGTAAGTCAGGGGCGCGGGGATACTAAGTGCGGTAAAGTGAGATCACTGATGGAATAATTAAGACCCCGAATTAGAACCTGATCAGTTTTGATGTGCAAGCAACCCTCCACTTACTGTGATGGTTGTACAGTCTAAACACAATAGCCTCGCCAAAGTGGGTGTGACAAAAAGTGCAGCACAGAGTCATTGAAGTGAGGTTTGTGGGGGGGGGGTGCTGGGGTGGTGAAAAAAAATAACATAGAACACTAACAACAAGTAAGAACAGGTGGGGGGACACAAGTTGCGCCTTGCTCATGATTATTAGAGGAAACACACTAATACGGATTAGCACACACACTACTAGTGGTGTGAAGAAAAAGGCATCCGGATAGATTGGACTTTAGGTCCAAGGTAACGAAGGGGGGGGGGAAAGGTCGAACGCCCGCAGACAAGGGCGGTAATGAGGCATCGGGAGGATGTGCAGGACGCCGAGTGCCAGGGGGGCCACCGGGGGCCCAACGAGGAACAAAAGGCAAGGGGTGGGCATAGCTGCTGGACAGGAGGCAGGGGTAAAACGCAACGGCACCCGTACGGGGATGGGAACTACTATTGCCGGGGCGCGGTAATGCAGACACAGAACATGGGAAGAATGAGAGATTGGAAGCAAAGAAACGAGGAGCACAGGATTTACCCATTTGTACTAGGTTTGGTCGATCAGGATAACAATAAATGGAGAGATGACCCAACATTCACAAGCAACTACAACCATCCAACCAAGCAATGTTTTAGACATGCATAATACTATTCAAGTAAGATTACCTGTTGGATAATCCAGTTTTCCAGCCTTCCAGCGTGTCTCGTGAAAGAAGGTTGCTACTGAACGCCTCTTGTTTTCTTGTGACCTATGTTTACCACGCCCGCGCACCAGCATGTTTTTGGCCCGGCGCGGGCGCTGTCTTGTATCTTCTTCCCTTTCCTGACTGTGGACGCTCATTGCGGTGATTGTACCCTAGTCCCTCTCTGTTTTCGGTGGGTCTAGCCTCCCCAGAAAACACTAAACCCGGTCTTACGGACGAACAAGGGGCCATATTTACACAGCACCCGGTTTGCAGGACGAAGTAAGGGAAAAGCACGGCCCCTTTCAATGAATGTATGTGCTACAGTGGCTGAGGGAGGTCACGTCAGGGAAGTTACAGCTCTGCCCTAAATATTTGAATATGTTTTAATTGTATAGTTTTATATTTATATTTTAAAATGATCCTCTGGCAGTAAATAAAATCTTACTGCACCCATTGCCCAGCCCACCCCCCCCCCCCACACGACATAATCAGTATTTAGTCGCGTGGGCTAGATTAATTTTTGTTTGTAATCTAGATTAATCTCACTTGTAATCTTGAATAGTAATCTAGATTAAAACAGATAATCTAGAGTAAAACTAGATTTAATCTGGAATTTAAACTCAAATGACTTCAAAAAAAAAAAAAAAAGAGGCTACAATATCGTAGTGTTTTTAGAGAAATGGCTGTTTTTTGCCATAACAAGCAGATGCTTGTGAGCAGTAGCTGCATGGTCGGGTCCATAAAGGGCCAGTAGTCCTACTCACCTGGCCCCAGTGATTGCCCGTTGAGTGGGATGAAACAGACTGTAGCAGAGTCTCGCGCGAGGAGCAACAATAGGCTGAATAGGCCCTATCAAAGGAAGAGATGAGCACTCACTGAACTACAAATGTTAGTAAGAGCCATGAGGGTTTTTCACTGCGCTTTCATGCCTCATGCCAGTTGCGCGGGCCAGTCGTCCTCCCTCCTACTTCCTTTTCTTTCAGCCCTCTCCCATTCCCTCCTCCTCAAAGAAAAATAAACCATAGGAACTCCAGTCAGCCAGTAAGCCGCCACACACTTGCCCCCCCTAAGCTGGAAGAAAAAGAATAGAGCAGTGTTCCTATCCTGACGAGGTCCGCAGAGCGTTTAACAGCATTCCAAAAACTCAATGACTTCATTCAGGCTAGACTCAGATGAGTAGAGAGAGAGAGGAACGGGACTGGGATGGACAGAACAGCAACTGTGTGACGTGATGAGTCATGGTCAGTGTTTGTGCCGGGAAGCAGACAGCACAAAATAGAAGAGAGAGAGAAAATGTGAGATAGAAATAAGTGATAATGTAGGCGTACAGACTGTGGGCCGTGAAAGAAGACTGGAAACTAGGGGAGACTAAGTAAGCGTGCAGGAGCATCAGAACGCCACAGCAGTGGCCAGCAAGTTCAAGCTTATCTTCTGTGGATAGGAGTCTCTTTTGAGGAATACTTCAGCATGACTGCTTCTCTAGATCGTGTGGAAAGATTGTGGCATTTTTGAGTTGTGCTTGGGTTTATTTTTGCATGTGTTGGTTTGAGCATTTGCTTGTGTGTTTGTATTGCTAGTTGAATCAGCCATTTGCTGTTAGCCATGCACTGAAGACTTGAATTGTCGTCTGGTCTCAGCTGAAAAGGTCTATGTGTGAAAATCCCCCACCATGGAAAAAAAAAAAAAAAAAAAAAAAAAAAAAAAAAAAAAAAAAAAAAAAAAAAAAACAGCTCCTTCTCTTCCTTCTCTTCTCTTCTCTTTCTCTTCTCTGCTTATCCTTATCTCTCTTCTCCTTCGCTTTTCTCCCTTTTCTCTCTCTTCCTATTCTCTTCTCTTCTTCTTTCTCTTCTTTTCTATTTCTCTTAACATGGGGTACAACATCCTCGTACCTAAAATGGAGACAATTTCTCATTAACATGACAAACTTGTTGTTTTTTCTGTCAAACAAAGTATAATATTATGCATTGAATATTTCTCTTGTTTTAGAATATATTAAATTCAATAACATTATGCTTAACATACATAAAATTAATCTGCCTATAACCAGCATCTGGGTTTTTAAACTAATTCTTTATTTTTTTTTTTTTAAATTAAATATAAAAAATAAATAAAATCGTCCCAGCAATTTTTTTTTTTAGTTTTGTTTTTTTAGAGTGTAGAGCAGGTCTTGAGGTCATATATGGAAAAACAAAGATTATTTTTGCCTCCTAATAAAAAATATATTAAAATAATTAATAATAATAATAAATGAAAATAAAATAAAAATATATTATTGCAATTTTATCTTACAAATTAGGTTTATTGGTTATTTATTTTTGGTTTTTTTTTTTTTTTTTTTAATTTTTTTTTTGATTTTTTTTTTTTTGTGTGTTTTTTGTATTTTGTTTTTTTTTGTTTTTTTTTTTTTTTGTTTTTTGTTTGCTTTTTTTTTTATTTGTGTGGTTAGGTTATTTGATGTTGTGGGTTGTATTGTTTTTTTATTGGTTTGCTGTCTGACTAATGTGAAGATTGTTGGTTATTTTTTTTTTTTTTTTGTTGATTGTGGTCTTTTCTGTGTGCTTTGTTAGTTTTTCAGCAGATCTATATTTTTTCAGTGTGGGTGTTTTGGAACAACTCTCGCATTCACCTTTTCTAAAGTGGTTTTGTTTGTTGTTTTGTTTATTTTTTTTTCTTTTTTTGTTTTTTTTTTTTTTTGTTGTTTTGTTTTTTTTTTGGTTTTTTTTAAGTTTTTTTTGTTTTTTTTTTGTTTTTTGTTAAAATCTCTTTTTTGTTTGTTTGTTTTTTTTTTTTTTTGCTTTTTTTTGGTTTTTTTTTTGTGTTTGTTTTTTTTTTGTCTTTTTTTTTTTGTTTAGTTTTGTGTGGAATTGAGTGATGGAGTCTTTTGTTTGTTTTTGTTTTAGATTTTCTTGTGATTGGGGATAGGTGTTTTGTTTTCATGCGGTTTTTCTTTTGTGTTTTTTTATTTCTTTTAGTTATGGTTTTTCTGATTGTGTTTTGTTGTTTTTTTGTGCATCTGTTTTGTTTCTTAAGATTTCCGGGTGCACAATCCATGTTTATGTTTTTTTGTTTTTTTTTTGTGTTTTTGTTACTGGTTATTTATTTGTTTTTTTGTATTTTGAAGAAAAGTTTAGCTTTTGTTTTTTTTGTGTTTTTTGTGTGTTTTTTTTTTTTTTTTTTTGTTTTTTATTTTTTTTTTTTTTTTTTTTTTTTTTTTTTTTTTTGTTTTGTGAGAGTTTGTTGTATGGTTTGTTTTTTTTTTTTTATGTTCTTTATTTTCTGTTTGTGAAAAAAAAATGTTCTTTTTTGTGTGTATTTTTTACCAAAGTTGTTTAGAAGAAGTAGATGGCATTTTCTTCTGTTTGCAAGAGAAAATACTTTCCATTGTGAATTCTGTTAGTTTTAGCATGTTAGCTATGGCATGTTTTATTTTTAACACATCCCTCTTTTTTTTTTTTTAAAATCAAATGTACACTGTATCGATGGTGTATTTTTTTTTTTTTGTTTTTTTTCAGCAAACAATTTTTTTTGTGGTTGTGTTTTGTTTTTTATTGACCTATACGTTTTTTGTTTTTTGTTGTTTTTTTAAAATCATTTCAGAGTTGATGTTTTTTTTGTTTTAGTGTTATGTTGTTTTAAATTATTTTTTTTTTTAATTTGGTAGATTTTTTTTTTTTTTTTTTTTTAGGTTTTTTTTTTTTGTTTGTTTGTTTTGTTTTTTTGTGCCCCAGGTGATTACTTTTTTTGAAAAATAGTTTTGAGTAAATGTCTGGTTTTTTTTGTTTAATTAGGAAAAGTTTTGTTTTTGTTTTATTTGACCTGATCATGGTTTTTTTTTTGTTTTGCCATCTTTTTTGTTTTTGTTTGTTTTTTTGTTTTTTTTTTTTTTCTGTTTTTTTTTTGCTCTGTTTGGTTTTTAGTATGTTTTTTTTAGGGATGTTTTGTTGCACTTCTTCACTGTTAAAAGTTTTTTTTGTTTAAAGATTGTTTTTTTGTGTTCTTTTTCTTTTTTTTTGTTTCACAAACACTATGTTTTTTTTGTTTTCATGTTTAAACAGTTTTTTTGTTTTTAGTTTGGCAGCAGAGGTTTTTACTGTTTGTTTGGTTTTTTTTTTTTTTTTTTGTTTTTTTCTTTTGTTTTTTTTTTTTGGTTTTTTTTTTGTGTTTTTTTTGTTTTTTTTTTTTGTGTGTTTTTTTGTTTTTTTTGGTTTTTTTTTTGTTTATTTTTGTTTTTTTTTTTTGTCGTTTTTTTTGTTGTTTTTGTTGGTGTTTTTTTGTTTTGTTTTTTTCTTTTTGTTTTTTAGTTTTTTTTTTTTTGACAGGTTTTTTTTTGGTTTGTTTTTGTGTTAATGACAGGTTTTTTTTTGTCTTTGGTCTTTTTTGTTTTTTTTTTTTTCGTTTTTGTTTTTTTTTGTTTTTTTTTTTTTTTTTGTTGGTTTTGGTGTTTTGTTTTTGTTGGTTTTTTTTTTTATGTATTTTTTGTTTAAAGCTATTTTTTAACTTAGGACAAACCTCCACACCCGTCTGGAAACGGTACAAGTGTTTTTTTTTGCTGTTTTAACCTTTTTTTTTTTAGGGGTGGTAGTGTTTTTGAAAAAGGAGTTTTTTATGATTTTTATTGTTTTTGTCCACATTGTGTAGATTAGT